>NW_010175994.1:0-18947 GCF_000695765.1 Mesitornis unicolor
ATATAAATATATAAGTATCTATATCCTTAAAAGCTCAATAATACTGACATTTGCAATAGCTATGTCTACAAGCAGGCAGAAGTAGAGGCAGGTTTCTACAGATGCAAACCCCAATATTTTATCATGGATTTCTTGGTTTAAGGTTTATGTAGAATTAGAATTTTGCAAACAGCCATTGTTTTGGTTAACCTGCCATGCATGCTTGGGTTTTCTAACTGTGCTCTTCTGGCTTGTAATTAGAAATACTTCCTAGGACCACTCCACAGCTGAAATAATTGTATAGTGAGGAGCTGAGCTGCCTAATTTCTAACTAATTCTCTGCCGTATGTTCTTTATTCAACTACAGACTAAATCTAAAGCTTATATTCAGCATAAAAAAGAAATCGGAAAAATTGAGCTTGCCCCTTCTACCTGTTAACCTGAAGAAACTTTATAGTTGGGATTCCCCAAATGTGGTTTTATTAAAACCTTAAGTTGTATCTGGCTTTTCTTCATTGAAAAAATAGATCTGTACATCCTTCTTTAATTACCAAGTACCTGAAGGTTACAAATTATTATTTTTGCTTTACACGTGTTCTTCACAGCACAAGCGTGAGGTGCTAAGAATAAAGTAAAAATCAATGAATTCAGTCGCAGGTAAGAAAATACAAGGTTATCCTTGGTTAGAAGAGAGAGATCAACTGTGCTTTTCCATTTCACTGCAGATTATAGCAAGAGCACACATCTCGAAGGATCCAGTAGCAGCAGACACCGAGCAGCAAGGATTCTCACGATCAGGTATAACTCGGGGCTGCACTGCTGTACAGAGCATCGGTAAACCATGCAGACCAGGTGAGTCATGCAGCACATTATGATCTGTAGTCCTTCTTGCTGTAGGGCTTATTTCCCAGAATATTATCTATTTCATTTACAATATGGGATGTCATCTTTGGAAGGACCTAAGGGTAGAAGAGAACGAGTGTTTAACCAAGCTTCCACTAAAGACTTTTTCAAATTTAAATCTAGATTTCATCAGATAACATTTTCTCTAGGTTTTTTTGTGTGACAGATATTTAAACATTCATCTAATACCTTTCACCATTAAAATAAAAAACTACTGTAATATCTTTACCCAGTGAGAGAATCACAGAAGCACTCCTAAGCTTTATATGCATAATATTGCTCGGCTGCAGTGAAAAGTGACCCAGGGGCAAGAACATCAGAGGAAGTTCTTGTTTGTGGAAAGCAACAGAGAATAATTAAGGTGGGTGCAAGCGACACATGTCCTGCGGGAGATGAGTGCAGAATATATCACAACATGTCCTGGAAACGGGGTGCTTGCTTTTTCAGATAAAATAAATCTGCTGATACCACCCCCATGGTGCTGGATGCCACCCCCCCAGCTCTGCTGAGGTGCCACCACCACCTGCACTTGCCTGTATGGCTCCAAGGTTCTCTATCAGCTGCTCGGGGTTGGAGGATCCCAGGAGAACAGAGCTCACCCCCTCGTTTCTCAGGCACCATGCTGGAAACAAAGGCACTGGATGGTCAGGAACAGAGGCTTCACAACACAGTGTTACTCCAGATCCTAAAGTTTGCCAGAGCTTCTATCTCTATTTGAAAAATAGTGGCAGCATTATTTGTCTCAACCTTCCCTTTACTCCTCCAGCACTACCAGGAAGACGCATGGATCAGTTAAACCATATAAAACATCTTAGAGCATCCGGCCTGCCCCTGGACCCAGGCCCAGCAGTTGTTGTAATTGCAGAATTGGGTTTTTCTCTATCACAAATCCCACTGATTCACTCAGTGACACAGGCAGGTTGGGGTTGGACCCACACAGACAGCCCAAGACCCACTATCCCTCTTGTCAGTCAAAGCCTGATGATGATGCTGGAAACAATATTATTTTAAGTAATTTTTAACTTTACTAATTAAAAAAAAAGGCCAGAATGTTAATTTGTTTGAGTCTAACAGAGCAGGGGTTACCTCCAAAGCAATACATGGCATTTTAATGTCCCTACAGCGAGTTTTGCTTTGTTATTTTATTGTGATCCTTGAAATGCATTAGCCATCTCCTAATGAGGTTTTGCATTGCCCATCTCCAGCCTTTCTGTGTCCTGACATTTTATTCCCTAACCCCTGATCGTAAATAACCATTTAAATATTTTAAATAAAGCTTTTCTGTCTGCTCTTCGCGCTATGAGGGCATGAGCCAGGTGCTGCCTTTGTGACAAGGCCGAATGCATGGTGATGCCCATCCCCTACCGACGGCCAGCTGTGGCAGGGTGCAGCCCAGGCGCTCGGCGATGGGTGTCAGGTCCTTCAGCTTCCCCTGCTGCTTTCGGCCTTCCTCACTCACGATTTTCTCTTTCAGCCACTGGTAGCACTGGAGAGGAATTACATTGACTGTTAGCTCTGGTCTTCCATGGTGGAAAAGGTTAAGGCAATTATTAACAGATCTTAAAAAGCCACATTCGAGCCAGGAAGTACCAATAGTAACACAGTTATGACAGGACAGGGATGTCTCCTGTGAGATCCCACATCTGCATCTCTCTGGCTTTATGCAACTATGGACTCAGTCTGGAACTGTCTCAGATTTATTTTTGGACCACTGGATTCCATCAGAGTGGGAAAAGAGAAATACTACTAAACTTGAGATTTTGATGCCCCAGCACCCCCAAAAAAACCAAATTGAGAACATCTGATCTTGTTCAAGCTTAGAAAACTCTTGTTCAAGCTTTACTGTTCAAGACTAGAAAATTAATTAAACAAAGCTGAGATTTCTGTTCTCCCAGCTCCAAACTTAAAGCTTGATTCTGCTTCACTCCCATCCATTTAATTTGGATCCCTCCCTGCGATGCTACCTGCTTAGCTAGCTTTTACCACACGTTAACAACACCTTTTATTTTTGAAAAAAAATCCCAAATACAACAAAATACCACATCTGAAAACGCTGCTGCCTCTCAACCAGCTCCCAGCCGTCAGCTCGCTGTGGTGGGGAGCATGGAGCATCTTTATAACCCAGATTCTCCTGCACTTTGGAGCGTGGTTGCCAGAGAAACCGAGCTGATCCATCAATACAGCAGCGCACAGGGCAGCCTCGCTCATCAGGAATCCATTTTCCATTTGTTATTCCTCTGCCTTCACACAAGCAACACATCCACTCTTCTCCAACTTGCAACAGCAACAAAATTACCTTTAGCGCAGCCCTTGAGCTTTCAGGGACCCCATTGTCGTATTTCCCTGAGATGATCCCGCAGGCGAGTGGAGACCACGTCATCGCTCCCACCCCTGCCAAAAGACCAGGTAAAGACATTTTAGGGGAGAAATTATAGATTCACAGAATGGTTTGGGATGGAAGGGACCTTGAAGAGCATCTGGTCCAACCCTTCCATGGGCAGGGACACCTCCACTAGCCCAGGTTGCTCAAAGCTCTGTCCAGCCTGGCCTTGGGCATTGCCAGGAAGGGGACACTCACAGCCTCTCTGGGCAACCTGGGCCAAGGCCTCCCCACCCTCACAGTAAAGAATTTCTTTCCAATATCCAATCTAAATCTCCCCTCTTTCAGTGCTCCATATTTCTTTCTACAAATGAAACAGCCCAAAGGCACAGCAGGTCTGGGTCTTACCTATTTTATGATATAATTCAGGCAGCTGAACCTCTACTTTCTCTCTCTGGAAAAGGTGGTATTCGGCTTGCTCGCACACAGGTGGTATCATGTTAAACTGCCTGGCTACAGAGTAGGCTTCCTGGGGAAAGGAAATAGGTAGGTAAAATAATTAAGTCAAAGCTAAAATACTTTACTAAGTCAAAGCATCTTGCAGGCACAGGCACTTTACCAAAAGTATTCAAGTCAGCCAAATAAATAAAAAATAAAACAAACCCCAACTAAATGAGCCAAGACACCCAACCCACCAGTCAGTCCATCTTCTCCTAATTACTGGCCTCATTCTGGAACTGGTTTCTAAGTTATTTTGGGTGAAAAGCAGCTGGATGGAGTAAAACACGAACATCCCCAGCCCAGACACATGCTTGCAGTTCAGCTCCCAGCGTGGCTTTCTGGAAGCTGAATTACCAAGTGTCAACACTTTCTGAAAAATTGACTTTACCATGATCTCCATCGCGCTCCAGCGTGACGTTCCCCAGTACATTGCCATGCCTTGATTTATTACGTGTGTCATCGCTCGGACGATTTCTAAATAAAAATTTTAAAAAAGAAAAAAGTATGAGAACTGTATAGAGGACATTTTTTCAGCATCAAATCCTCCCCAAGCCACTTTTAATTGCCAAGTGCACCAACAAGGCTGAGCAGCTTTGCATTAAACACAGCTCCTGCTGTGTTCTGACACAAGCATGGATGAATAAAATGTCGGCAGCACAAATGTAAAGACATTTATCCTCTTCCTGCAGTTGTTTAAAAACTGCTTTTACCAGCTGGTTATTGCCTACCACCACATTATGATAATATTTCTTTTAAAAGGCAACACAAGAGGGCAGCACAGTTGAAAAATAAACTAAAAAAATTAAATTTCTTTTTTATTTTGTTTACTAAAAGCATGTATTTGGCCCTGCTTTTTACTAGAAATAGGAGGATGCTGAGGATAAAGCTGCAGAAGTGGACGATTGCACCTCACTCCACCAATTGAACCACTGCCCGTGGGTTGAACCTCCTGCAAAACTCTTTATGCAGGGGTCCCGTGGGCCTCAGAGATGGAAACTTGCAAGGCTACAGGAGAAGATCTTTCATTTCCATCTATAACCACCTGCTGAGCAGCCCTGATTCATCTGTCGGGGGAAAAAAACATCCTAAACTTTTTTGTTTGCAAGAAAAAGACATCCCTGGGGACACAGTCCTGGCCAGGAACCATAATATCATACAGAGAATTGGCCCAGTGTCATAAAGTCATATTTCTTACTGAGCTTCAGCACTCCCTGCCCTTCAGAGCCGAGCACTATGCTGGCTGCTAACAGTGCAGCATTCAAACTGGAAAAAATGGGCAAAATTTGCTCTGAAAAGCAAAAAATCCCAGCAGTCACTGGTGCTGCCAGGTCTTTTCCCTAGGGAAAGCAACAAGGAACTAATAACTTGCAGTGACACTGTGAATTTCTATAAAATTTTCTGTAACTGCTATTTCTTTTTTTCCATTTTCCTATTTATAAAGGCAGATGAGCTGCCTTCTGTATCATGAGGAGTCTCGTCCTATTTATGGAAAAGAAAAGGATCTTGGCAGAGGGGAACTGCCACTGCCAGTCTTCACATGGGGGTGAGATCCCTTCTGCAGGCAGTGACAAGCGGCTCACGACAAATTGTCCATTTATAACCAGGCGGGGCTGCACAGGTGCCACCGCGCTCCTGCCGACCCTTCAGAAAAGCAGATTTTGTTTCTAAGAAAACACCTTGGCTTAAATTTTTTCCTCAATAAAAAGTAGACTTCAAATGCCAGATACTGTTTTCTTTTTTTCTTAATTTTTGGCCAAAGACATATTTTTTCTCTATTTTCTCTGTTTCTCTAAATATTTTATTCTTGGGCCCACACTAAATGCCCTGTTAATACACAGGAACCCCTTCAACCCATCCCTCCCTCCTCAGCAGCGCCCACTTCTCCCTGGGTTTAGTTTTCTGGTTTTTGCCACATTTAAGAATTTTGATGAGTATTTCATCATATGCCTCTTACATACTGCAGCCCAGGGATGTTTTCATTTCTCCCACCTCTACTCCTTTCAAGAAAAACTGAAGTCAACTCAGAGAAGCAAAGAAATAAAAAGAGATATATTTATATATATATAACCTTTTATATATATATATGTATATAAATTATATATAAATATCTGTGTTTCCAAGAGCCTGCTCCCATGGGTATGGTGACGGTATGGTTTGTGTCTGGATTGCTCACTCTGCCAGCTGGATGGGACAAATGGCATCACTTAAGAAGGGGGCATTTTTAAAAAAATATAATCAAATGTTTCAAACCCCAGAAAACAGCCTCCAGCAGCAGAATAATAATAGTAATAATTTTGAAGTCACTTGAAGTTCCCTGGCAGGAGCCATCAGACCTAACCACAGGGCGATGCAAAGAGCTTGGTGTGGGGAACTCATCTCCAGATGCTCCTTGGAGCCAATATTGCATCGCTTTCACAACAAAAACCTTTCTTTGCTCTGAGACTTTTGAGAAAGGCAAACACGTTTCAGGCATTTTAGATGAAGCAAGCTTCTCTTGCTGCTTTGGGAACTAGAGTCACCTACAATAAATAAATCTGTTAAACGCTCATCTTCTCTTATTAGATCTCCTCTACCCGTGCCTCTGAATGCGGCCTGAGCTGAGCCTGGGGGAGCAGAGCTCTGGCTGGGGTGAGCAGATGAGTATTGATAAATATGAATATATAAGAATATGAATATACAGATTTAAATCTGTGCCCCAAGTTACACACAGCACAGCAGATGGAGGACCCCGAGGGAGAGCAGAGAAGCCTCACCTGCCTGCACACAGCAAGCAAAGAAAACAAAATTAACATTTTAGATTTATTTGGCTGTACCTTACAGCACAAAACCGCTTTGATCGCTGAAGCGGGACACTCATGTGTCCGCACGAGTCACTCAAGCAGGGGATGTTTTAAGGCTTCTTACGAATTGCTCTCCATCGGAAGCGGCTATTTGCCCGCAGGAAAAGCTATGGTTGGTCTTAATGGTAGCATTGGGCTCAACGATCTTAAAGGTCTTTTCCAAGCAAATGAGTTTGAGAAAATGCAGGCCCACATAAGGAGAGGGGATGGGGAGTCTTGAAGGCAGCGTATCGCTTGCTGTGCACGCCAGCTCGTGCAGAACTGACAGATGGCTCAGCAGATGCTCTGCGATGGAAGTGGCTTAGTAGGTGAACCATAAAAAAAAGCACGAAGTACAGTGGAAAAAAAACCAGCACCACACCATTCATAATAAAAAAATGTCCTTCTTTTCACCCCGCTCAAAAAAATCTCACTGAGCACCACAGTTGATACCTCCTTGGCACACTCCGGCGCTGCTGACGGTACCTGTAGCATCCTAAAAGCTGTGAACGCCTGCAATGGGCTGTGCCACACGGCTGGGAAGCATATCCCCCCCTGTCTGGTTGGATGGGAGCTGACTGAGCAGGGAGGTCACTCCTGCCTCTGGGGTACAGCATCATCCTCAACTGCATCAGCTCCTGCGAAATCCTCACTGCTCCACAAATCCCAGAGTGCTTCCCTGAACCCATCACTGCCAGCCCTGGGTTCATGCCGGGTCACACAGCCACACGTTCATTAAGAAAAGAGAAAAAAGAGGCGTCATGGCCACTGAAAGCCGAAGCAGGAGCTTCGGAGGGGGCTGTGGAGCCCCAGGTTGGTTTGATTTACATGTACTCATCCATGACAGCTCCTGCAGCCTGCGAGGCTTCCTTCTTGCTATTTTTTATTTAGCTGTGAAGCAAATCTTCTGCCGTGGTGTGAATGGTTGTGTGAGCTCTCAGGGGAAACAAGAAATGGGAACTGGTGCCCATTAAGTAGGGCGCTAACCCCAAAACTCAGCAATGAAGGTTTCTGGGCAACTGGGCCACACCACCATGTACCAAATGCTAATTTATGGTTGTCAGCAATTAGGAAATGTAATTAAAGTGCACAGATATTGCAAGTTCCTGAAGTTTAACAGCCTGGATTTAACAAGGACTGTTTTCCTGCAAGACTGACCCTGGGCACAGCGTTGCTGCTCCCCGGGCCTGGGGGACCCTGCTGCACCCTAGGTACAAGGATGGGGATGGCAGTGCTGGCACAGTCTCCTCTCCAGAGCTGGCTGCACCAGGTTAGGGACAGACACGTTTCATTTGAGAGACTGGTCTTAAATACAAACACAAATTCACTTTATCCAAAGGAATTACAAAAAGGAAATAAAACCCCCAACAATGTTAAAGCCATCACTGGGACATAAAGGAAACTTCCATTTCCTTTCAAGAGATACAAATTCATGCCATTGAAATGTAAATATATAGGGTTCCAGGATATCACAAATAAGTTATTTCATATTTGAGCTGCCAGGCTTGGATATTTAATAAAAATTTGGTTTTCATTTCCTGCCATCGCTCAATCCATTAACCGGGCTCAATCCCATTAAATCCGTTAGTCCAGGCTCCCCTCACCTTCCATGGGTGTGTTGTTGTCCGGGCGGTTGGCGAAGACAACATCCACATACTCCAGCTGCAGCCGCTGCAGAGATGCCTTCAGCCCTGTGGACGGCAGAGAGATGGGCCCCAATCCGTGTCAGCAAAAACAGAGCTCCCTTATATCCATACACACTATATACACAACCATACGTGAAGGATACACTGTGCTGCATAATGCTGTCCCACATCTACACAGCCATATTAAAAACCCCACCAATTTGGCTGCATGCAGAGTCCCCTCTTCGATGAAAATTGGTTTTATTTTGTAATCAGGCTGAGTTTTGCATTGGAACAGACATGGAGTACAAAGCTGCCACAGCTCAAATGCAGTGTTTCTGCTAACTCCACATCGTTCAGAGTTAATTTAAACTAAATCACATCCCTGCCCCTGTCTGCACATGGCATTGGGCAGAAAAGAGTTTTCCAGAGCAAAAGCAGGCGCCATGTTGCAGCTGCAGTTCAGGACTGCCAGGGGCTCCCACAGCTTCTCCATGGGGATCTGATGGGGAATGGGATCAAAAGCCCACATTGATGTATATGATATATATGATATGATATGTACATATGTGCATATGAGAGAGAGAGAATTTCTGACACTTATTTTGTATGAGTCTTCCCGGGAACAAAATGTTTTTCTGAATGTTCAGAAAGAATGAGCTAAAATAAAGCAGTCTGAAAATGTTCGCTGAATTTTTGGGGATGAAAAAATGGCCATTTTTGCCAACTGTATTTATAGAAAATAGCTAACCTTAATGCTATTTACTATGTCTTCTGTGAACTTATTTCAACTGCTGCCAGTATTTTTCTGTAATTTCGTGAAGTAGCTCCACGAGAAATGGCAAACGGATGGGTTTGGAGTGTCTGTGACATCCCTGAGCACTGCTGGGTCCACTGCCAGCAGCAGCTGGGACACCACCTCATAGGTGGGGTATAATCTATATTATAACATATACAGCAGTCTGGGCTGGTGGGGGATGTCCCTACATGGCAAGGGTTGTACTGAAGGAACTTTAAGTTCCCTTCCAACTCATTTGATGATTCAATACAGAACAAATCCCAGTTGTTCACAGTGGTGTCAAATGGATCATTACAAATTCTGGTGGTAAAACACACAAATGTCCACATACAAGTTAAAGTCACTCTTTTGGGGGTAAGCTCGATTTTCTGCAGACAGATGCTACATTTGGATAAGTAAAGGCCAAAGCGCACCTCCCACCTGTTCTGCCCCCTGATGCCATCCAACTCTCAACACCACAGCACACCAGTAACAGATCAGCCTGAATGTCTCTTTTCTAATTTGCCTTGGCAGCAAACATCGGCTTTACCAACCCACCACAGTAAACAATTCGAACTTCTCTCATAAATCAAAGAGGAGACTAATTACCCTGGCATGCCCAGTGCAATCAAGGGAATTAGTTTCCTGGCATTGCCTGCTGAGGAACAGCGGCTCCCCCAGGACCTCCCATCATTTCCCAGTCACCCAGAGAACATGGTTTGCACATCCCAGTGTGGCCACAGACAGAAATGGGTCACCCCAAAAAACTCCTTTCCATGGCTGTATGCAACATTTTGCCAAACCCATGGGATTTTTACCCGGGATTTGTGTAGAATACAGATCCAGCACCCTTGCTACTGGCTGCTTTGTGGGTCTGGGACCCACTCGCACAGGGGGTGTCAGCCCCAGGGTGCTCCTGGGGGACTTTGGGGACTGCTCCAGTTCCCATTGAGAGCCAGCCCAGGTTGGGACGAGGTCACAGCTGACACTGGTGATCCTTAATGGGACAGAAATGTGCCTTTATGTGTCCTGCATGTAAAATCCTGCACAAGGTATAATTACGGTGGTGGTCACTGCATCTGTTACCTGACCCTCACCAACCCCCTGGAGAGAGACAGTTAGGGCAAAACACACTTGTCCGTATAGGAAAATGTATGAGCTCTCCCTCTTCTCCAATAAGAACGCATACAAAATAGTAGTAATGATAGTAGTAATAATAATAGTAATAATAGTGAAACAGTAAAATAAATAGTAAAATAAATAGTAATAACAGTAATAGTAATAATAGTAATAGTAATAGTAGTAATAGTAATAATAATAGAGCAGCTATGTAAGGAAGCTGCCAGCAACCCACATGCAATGAAACCCCAATGTGGCAAACCACGATTGCTACAGATCGGCAATAAACCTGCATGCAATGCACACACAGCCGGACAAGGACAATGCTTGCTTATTATAGCAAAAAAACAACCCCAAGAGATTGTTGCTGCACAGTAGTGTGGTGGATAAGGCTTTCTGTGTGCCACATGCTCAGGCACACTTTTTGAGAAAAGCCAGAATATTCTTTTGATGCATTTTGGGCACAGACAGACCACCCCTCCCCACCCATATACCTTCAATGATGTGCTTCCGCGATAGCCCCCTCTCTGTCTCAGCCCTGCAAAGGACAGAGATACGTGTTAGAGGACCGAGGCACTAATTACTTATTCTGGGTTAAACCCCCCAAAAATGAAGTTACAACTTATATGGCAGAGTGACCCTGAACCTCCTTTGGGGTCCTGGTCTCAAAGACAACAAACAGCTTCTGGGATGAATGATACCACTCTTCATTTAACACGGTGACAGCTTTGCTATGGGTATTGCCTCACCCTAGAGCTACTGGCTGAGGTTTTTAAGGGGAGGGATAAGGATGCTGGCAGGGCAGTGGACTGCCATTAATTTCCACCACATTGTATGGCCATGAAAAGGAAAAGCACATAGCAGCAAACACCGTTACGAGTGACTGAGACACTCACTTTCCACCCCAGTACAGCTTTGTGGTTATGACCAGGCTGGACCTCCTGCAAACAGAAAAGAGCAATTATTAGTGCTAAAAAAACCCAATAATATAAGTAACCAAGCAGGACTATGGCCACCAATGAGCAGCAGCTCACTGGCTTCGTGCAGCAGCAGTGCCGGGTGTTTGCACATTGCTACAGTCATTTTTACAATACATGGGCATCCAGAAAGCAAAGCAAATTCAAGTGAAGTGACCAAAAAAAGAGATACATTTTTAATTATGGAGTAAGCAATCTCCAGAGCCCTTAACCAAGTGTAATTCCTGCCCGGTAGCTGAGTCCAGTGCTTCTCATTATCTTGCAATATTCCCAGAGCTATTAAAACTGCAAGAGCAATACATTCACTGAATTAATCTACAAATTCCCGTGTGATATTAAATCAAAGATTTATCATTTGCGAACTACCTTGCTGCATGACTGTACAGCACACAATTTCTCCAGCTTTTGCAAGATTTAACTTTTTTCCTTCCACAGCATGCAGAGTATTTCCCACCAAGCAATCATCCCCTACCGCAGGGGATACTGGTTTTGGGGACACCTTTGCTGGGACCCATCCTTCAGCTGGAGGCTGAATACGACACACACAGGAGGTCTTTAAAGATTATGCAAATGCTCTTAAAACTACCTCACGTATGCTAATGCACATCATTTAAATGAGGTATCGTCTCCTACCAGGTTACCCAAGCTGAAGGCCCATCACAGCTTTGCATTATTAATGCACAGATAAGGACGCACAAATCCTCTGTCTCCCCACACCGCAGTGATGGATGCACTCAGAAGTTGTTAACTGTACCATGCACGGAGACAGCGGACTCGGGCAACAGCTGGGCAGTGCTGCAGGGTGATGAGCGCAGCCACATGGACTTGGTGTGCACTCCCAAAAATCCAGGGGAGCATTTTTATTTGACATTTGAATGGCCCGGCTGCTCTGTGTGCAACCATTGCATGTGCAAGCTCCTGCTCCTGGGCCAGCATCACCTAATACACATTATTTATAAAAAAAGACCAGATGGATTCGTGTGTGACCCATTTGATGGGGGATGATGGGGGCTACCAGCCAGTGGTACCCTACCTCCAGCCCTTCTTCTTCAGGATGTTCCCCAGGATCACCTCAGCCCTGCAAGAGAGAGAGCCACATGTTAGGGGAGGTGGGAGGATGCTCAGCACCCAGTGAACCATGGTGGCTTCCATCTACCTCAAATTCCCTGGATGGTGCCACCCAGACACTGACCTGCAGCACTGCAGCTGTCCCCTTCCCAGGTACAAAGGTCCTCGCTCCACTGGGTGGTGGACCTGCACCCCATGTCAGCTTGGGCCTGCTCTGAGGCAAAGCCACGTCATACCCACACCGGGGACATTATGGCCCAGTCCACCTTTTACACTAAATACAATCAAAGTCAAATATATCATGGATGGGTATTTTTTTTCCCCCCAATCCCACAGCAACATAGAGCAGTTCCCTGCTCCGGGAGCCATCACCAGTCCATCACCAGTCATCCATCACAAGTCATCCATCACCATTAAGATGTGCCCTGACTTTTCATTTATTCAGGACATTTTTCTCCTTGTGCCAGTGGCAAGTGGCACAAGTGATACATTTCCCTGGTTCAGGGTTGGGTTTGATTTTTTTAGGTTTTTTTTTTTAAAGAGTGCTCCAAAAATAAAGGTTTTTCTGTGGTCCCTCAGGGAGAAGGGAGATACCCAAGCACCACCAGAGCCCCATCCCTCATGAGTGACCATGAGCCAGGGACATGGAGAAGATGCTGGGCACTCACTTGCCAGCTGCATACACCTCAGCTGTGTCGAACAGGTTGACACCGCTCTCGTAGGCAATGGTCATCAGCTGCTCAGCCACCTTGGAGAAGCAGAGAATAAGAGTCATTAAGGTTGGAAAAGATCTCTAAGATCATCAAGTCCAATCATCAACCCAACCCCACCATGCCCACCAAACCATGTCCCCAAGTGCTACATCCATGTTTTTTGAACACCCCCAGGGATGGTGACTCCACCACTGCCCTGGGTGGCATGAAGCGGACTCGGTGAGCAGAAGAAATACCACCAAACACAAGTGACTTAAAAAGCAATAAACCTTTGAGTTGAGCCTCCTGGGCAGTTTTCCTTCTGCAAAAGGAAATATTTTGGGGTTTCTGCTGGGTACCAGGAAGGCTCTTGGGAGGATGCTCTCCTTTCGATGACCAGCATCCACAGCGTGAGACCAAGGGAAAGCCATGTGCTTAACCGAGGTGAAGAGTGGCAGCGTGTAGGAAACTAAGCTTGTTTTCAGTTGTTTCATCTTTTTATGTAAAAAAAAAAATCATCAGGCAGCTCCTAGTGAGCTGAACCTCTGCCTGTGTTTATGACTGATGCCAATTACATGCATGATGCAAAAATAATTCCCAATTTCTGCTCCAGGAAGGGCATTGTTGCTGGGGGTAAGGAGAAAATATCACTGCAAACAGCATGGAAAAGATGGTCACGATAAGGGATAGACAAGGGGATTTTAATAAAGTTGATCTCTGGAAATGTCAGATTCATGAAGGTTTTATGTAGCAGAAGCGCAAGCTTTGCTCATATAGAAATGGGCTTCTCTGATTTCAGTAGCCTTGGTTTCATTTAAAAATATCTCGCATTGGGTTTCTAATTCACACATTACACTTACATCAAGTATCACTACTTACCTCGTCTGAGATCTGCCCCCCGAAAGTCACCCATGTCCCTAGAGAGAACAAAAGAATCTGTTACTACAAGGGGGTTTTGGTGTCAAAAGTATGCTTTTTGGAAAACAAAGAAGTATTTCTATTGATAAAGTATTTAAAACCCATCCAAACTAACATTTTCCCAGGAACTTTTCCATAAAGCTGATGTCCACCATCAGCAGCAGCCAGCTTAAAAAGTAGCTGCAGTCTGGGCTCCATTGCAGCCCCTGGTCCATTATTAGGAAAAACTTGAGTTATAACTTCTTTATGAATAAATAAAGAAATAATTTCCTAGATATATCTTATATGCATATATTTTTAATATGTTTGTATTTCTATTTATATATTAGGAATATGTATTTCCTTAGCTACTAGAAGCAAGGGGTCGGGATCTGGGGCTGCTAAGGGGTAAAAATCCATGCTCCCATCCTGCTCATGCCTGTAGAGGACATGGTGGAATGGATACATCAGCGCGCTCACTTCTTCATTAAAAATGGATGGGCTGGCTGGGAGCATTGGAGATGAACTCTGAGCAGAGTCAGAAAGCAAAGAGCGGCTTTGATCAGTCCCTGGTTGGGAACAAAGCAAAAGTCAGCTCCGTTCAGAGAATCTTGCCTGCTTTCCCTCAAAAAAAGGTCAACCTGAACTTTTTTTTTTTTAAATACATCAGGTTTCTTTGCATTCAAATAAACTTATTTTTAAAGATGTGTGTGCTGTGTATTTGAACTGAAACTCTTGACCTCCTGTGGAATAACCCAAGCTCTAGAAAAGCCAAGTTTTTGCAGCTCAGAAATGCGTAACAAAGTTAACGTTGCTGAAATAAAGTATGAACAGAGAACACACATATTTTGACTAATTTTGCACTTAATTCTGCTCTCCCTAAGGGCACTAATCCACCCCACCTGGCTGGTTATAGACCTCAGGAAAGGTCCTTTCTCTTATCATTGGAGTAAAACACACTGATTCCAAACAGTAAACACAAAAGTAGGTTTCAATTTGTCATTAAGCTCCTTTATGCAGGTGAAAAGAACTCCAGACGAAGCCTGATTTTCACATGCAAGCTTCAGAAGTGTTATTTTTACAGGAATACATTAAAACACATTTCTACTGAAATAAGTGCATTGAGACTGTTTATCTCAAAATGATTTTTTTTTTGTTTAAGTATGCACACTGGTCCCCAGCGCAGGTGGAAAAATAAAATATTTCTTCCCATTGAGAACTGCACATCCCCTCCTGAATTGAGGCAACCACGACCTTAAAGCAGGCAGTGGTGGTGGCACTGGGCACCCACACCTGAAATGGCCAGGGCGGGTGCAGGGGCTGCAGCCCAGCTCAGTGCCCACTGCTCAACCCCAGTGAAAACATTAAAAAACGGAATAAAAATTACTCCAGAAAGCACAAGATGCACTTGGCATTTCAAACAACTGCTGAGGATGATTCACAGCTTCAGTCAATGGGAGTATTTTGGAAGAAAGACAACTATTTTCTTAAAAATAATTACATTTTCCCCTACCAAGTCCCTGTCTTTCTCTTGCCATCCCAATTATTTGGTGAAAAATGCATCCCCCATAACTCAGCATGGCAAAGAGTGTCCCTACTCCTGCCCTCGCCATCGCAACATTCCCTGGCACTGAGAAATAATTTCCCAGCTGGATTTCCTCACTTTCCACTGAGGAATTTCTCTACTAAAACTACATTTGGCTCCATCACCATCGCCTCCCAAGGTGTGAGCATTGTGGGATTATTTGCTGATGCAAAAAATTCATTGCTCAGTAATGTCACCACCAGCAGATGTGTCACCTCTGCAGGGGAAAAAATGAAAATAATAATAATAATAAAAAAAGGGTTTCTGGCTGAAAGCTGAAGCTTTGCTTCCCGCCAGTACAATTTTATCCCTGTTTGCTCCTGGCAGAGCATGGCGCCACAAGGAGAGCTGGCACATGGCGCCAGTCTGGCGCTCAAGTGACCAAATGCTGAGCCCCACTGGCATGCAAATGGGTCACCCATTGTTCTAAGCCAACCAATATTTGGGCCCAAATTTCTCAGTTTCTTACGTGCTGAAAAGCAAAAGCTTTTCTCCAGAGCAATGCACTGAAGGCAGTGACAGCAGCTGACCCCATTCTGCTCATAAAACATTTGGTTTCGTACCCGAGTGCAGGGCATCCCCGCAGGGGCTGCAGGAGCTGCTCCGTTTGGGAGGTTTCTTCTATGCTTTCGAGTTGTATTTTGGGGTTTGGCCTGGCCAGTTTCACCCCACCGCTCATTTCCTCAGCATCAGAGCTCACCATCTCACTGGAGGCTGTCAAAACACCTTCTAAAAATCAACAGGCAGCCTCCATGGGCAGAATTTGCTCAGAATTAACTAAAAGAAAAACGTGACCTGATTTCTTCCCCCTGCCTCTCAATCACATTTCAGAGCAAAGGCCCAGCATCGGCCCAGAGATTCCTCATTTAACGCCTTCCCCAAAATTGGAGATCAAAGCCCAGCCCAGAGTGGGGCTCAGCACAGAGGAGCTGAGCCCAGCAGAGTGATGCTGGATCCTGTGGGATGCCCAGGACCAGAGGTGATGCTCAGGATCAGGAGCGATGCTTGGCGACCCTTCCCAAACATTTCCTCTCCTGAAACACACCACTAACACACCTGATCTCATGTGCTCACTCCATGCTTATCATTCCACCAGCAGCACCCAGCAAATGAATTAATTAGAGAGTATTAGCCAGGAGGAGCAGGATGTAATTAAAGGGTACACAGAGCCTCGGCACTGCCCACCTTTGATTTTTTTGTTCCACTTCACATTTTTCTCTGCTTACTTTTTCCATACTACAGGACGAAGCATGCTCCCCACCTTGCTGAGGTTTTTGGCAGGCTTCTGAGGAAGATTGCTGAGCCTTCAAAAACCTTAGGAAACCTGAAATTAGATTTTCATGCTGCAGCGGGTTTAGGGAATTACATTTGTCTTTCTGGGAGCTGCAGAAGGGAAGCTATTTAGAAAAGTCCATAAATCCAGCTCCGATTCGGTGCCTCCCCCTGCTCCTTCCTCAGCCCCTGACTCACCCCATGCAGCTGCGCTCACAAAAGCTCAATATATTTAGATGCTGCAGCAGTTCCACATGCTTGAAATTAAAGAAAAGCTTTGCAAAGTAAGGTTTTTTTTCCCTGTTGCTGCTTCCTTCCCATAGCTTTTCCCCACAACGTTAGCTCTCAGGGAGCTCTAAGAAGATGCTCTGCATTCGAACTGAAATTCTTGATTTCCTGTGGAATCACTCAAAATATAGTATCTCTGACTCTTAATAAAATCTCAGCACCAGATAAGACAACAACTCCTTTCAAAGCCTGGATCTATTTTAGCCAGAAGAGCTCTCCTTGGCGGAATAGGCCTTGTTTATATGGCTTGTGATCCAGGGTGACTTTCCCATCTCGCTCTATTTTAACATCAAATCCCAAAGGACATCAGAAAAAATGAGCTGACCTCTCGGGCACCCACCCTGTGAGCCCAACCAGCACTGGTGGGGATGGGGTAGGAGCTGGAAGGGGATGCCCATATATACACACACACTTTTAAGCATTTTTTTACTATATATTTTAAAAATATATACATATACACACACACCTTTAAGCACACATGAGTGGTTCAACTGCCAAGGAAATTACTCACATGAGTAAAGCCATCAGGAGCTGCCAAGCCCATGGCACACAATCCTGCTCAGCAGCAACATACCCAAATCTGCAAGAACCCCAGCAGCACCACAGCACCCGCACTGCTGAGAGATGCCCTTCTTTGATAAAATATTGATAAAATAAAATATTGACAAGATATTCTTTGGTTTGCAAGTCAGTATGGAACAGAAATAACGATGTGTGCACGCTGGATTAAATAAATTAAATAAATGAAATAAAATAAATAAATATCCTGCCCAAAGCCCTGGCAGATTGCTGTCCCCCAGGACCAGAGCCTTAACGATTAAAGCTCTTGGGGCACTCACTGATGTGGTGTCCTCAGGCCGTCCCTCATGGGGATTGGGTCACATGAAAAAGATTTTATGCCATAAACCCTTGTGTAATTCCACTCAAGCACTATGGGTGGAAAGCATTGCCTCACGCCACAGGCAAGAGCTGCTATTAATACATGTCTGGGCTTCTGTAAAGCTGAGCACAGGCCAAGGCTCCAAGACAGCATATTTTTATTTTTAACTGAAATAAAAGAACAGCAGCCAGGATAGTGCACGGGTGCAGTGGCTGCGCAGGTTACTCACCCAGCCCCAGGCACGAGACTCTCAGTCCTGATTTCCCCAGGTTCCTAGAAGGAAAAGAAAATAATTAGAAAATATCACTAAGCCCTCCAGGGACACAACACTCAACCCCATGGGAAACCAGCAGCTGGGGAAAACGAGACCTGGCTTTTGCTCAAATCATCCTATTTTTCCTCCAAAAGGAGGGGATTCCCAGTTTGGGGAAAGGTGCCCCTTTGCTCTGGTGAGGCCTCACTGGGAGTCCTGTGCCTAGCTCTGGGCCCCACCATCAGAGGCCATGGAGATGCTGAGGGGTTGGAGCAGCTCTGCTATGGAAACAGCTGAAAGAGTTGGTGTTGTTCAGCCTGAAGAAGAGAAGGCTCCGGGGGGGACATTATAGCAACCTTCCAGGACCTGAAGGGGCTACAGGAAAGCTGGGGAGGGACTTTTTACATGAGATGGAGTGGTAGGACAAGAGTTGATGGCTTTAAACTGGAAGAGAGTAGAGTTAGATTAGTCGTTAGGAGGAAAATCTTCACTCTGAGGGTGGTGGGACACTGGCACAGGTTGTTCAGTGAAGGCCTCATCCCTGGATACATTCAGGGCCAGGCCTGATGGGGCTTTGGGCAGCCTGGTCTGGTTGGAGATGTCCTTGCTCACTGCAGAGGGGTGGGTCTGTATGACCTTGAAAGGTCCCTTCCCACCCAAACCATCCTATGAGGAGGCTGCCATCATCCTCTGCCTCTGGAGGCTGTGGGAAAAGCCCTGAGGGCTGGCAACAAACCCAAATACATCCAGATGTTGTTCACACCTGGTGCTGTTTGGGGTCCCACAGATGAGTCACACACATGCCCTTCACTTCCATCCCCACTTGAGAATCACTGTATTAACACCAATTGCCTTATTCAGCTTTGCAATTTTTATTCACCTTCACACTTGTCCAAACACTCAGACCCATCACAGCAGACCCCAGTCCAGTCACTGCCAGGTTCCCAAGCTCAGGAGTCCCCCCCAGGCAGATCCCCCCACCATTTACCCA
>NW_010175994.1:18978-21180 GCF_000695765.1 Mesitornis unicolor
CCAGTGCTGGCTGCTTTTCCCCATCAGCGAGGCAGTGTCATTGTCCTTCCCCCCCCTGCCCAAAGCCAGGCTGGGGACAAGATAATTAACCAGGACACCATCAAATGTGCTGTATATTGAACCCCTGCCTTAAACCTATCCTGTGGCACAAAACACCCTTTTAATTACACCCTTTATGGTACAACCGGATCTGTACATTTTTTTGCCAGATCAAGGTATAATTTGGGCACCATCTACCTACCTTCCACTGCAGAGCACTGTGAACAATCACTGCACTTTTTGCTATTCTTAATGAATTATTTAAAGACAAAAAAAAGATGAAAAGGGTCAGACAAAACACCCAACATTAGCACAGGTCATGTCCGGCTTTTTCAGCTCTGTCTCTTTTTACACGCTTCATTTCATAGCCATTTCAGGCATTTGCTCACACGCACAATTCCCTGCATGGGAGAGCAACCAAAGGCATCCCTGGGGATGCCAGGTGCTCCAGCCTGATGCATGCCTGCAACCCTTAGGGATATTTCTCTATTTTATTTCAAACTTCAGGACAGCCAAGGATTCATCCTCAAGCAGCTACTTGAAATGCTGGAGCTGTGTTTCCAGCACCGCAGGTACCCAGGCTCACAGCATGGTTGGTGCAGGTACTGACCTGGTATTTCGCCTCCCCCCCTTTTTTTCCCATTTTTTTTTTAATCCTTTGTTATTATTTTTTGATTGAAAGCACAGCTGGAGCCCTGCAGAACAAAACCCATCCATGCACAGCATAACACAAAATATGCCAATCCTCCCCTGCCCACTGGCACAAAGCACAACCCTCCAAAATGTGAAATGCTCACAGGGTTGGGACTTCCACACCGGTTCTGAAGTACAATACTTTTATCAAGTGCATTTACAAACAGCCATTATTTTGTAGAAGAGGTTTTGTTCAAGTTTTTTAATTCCTATTTCTTACCAAGCTGTTCTTTACCTTTCAAAGCCTGGCTCTGTCTCTGGACAGGCACAGCTTGGCCATGCAGCTGTACCCCTCTCTCTACCTAGATATAAATATATATACCATTTGCATATATATATATGCACACAAATGTGCCACAAATCCACATCAGGGATTGTCTCTCTGTTTCCTGGGGGGTAAAGTGCACACACACAGGGACCAGACTTTGTTCTGGAGAATGATAACCAGAGCCTGGTCCACTAACAAATCTGGACAGAAATATTGTGTTTGAATTTCCAAAGCTGTCTTTACCATTTATGTAGCACACGTGGTCTGGGTACTCAGAAAATTTTATGTCTAGTAGTTGTGTTGTGTCTATAGGCAGTTAGTGACCCCTCCCCACCCAAGGAGGGGAAGAGAGAAAAGAAAAGGAGACCCATGGGTTGAAATGAAAACAGATTGAATAAAATAATAATACAAAACTAATATTAATACCAATATTAATATAAAATACATGAAGTTATACTCAGTCCATGTAGTAGTTGCAAGCTGTGTGCTCCCAGCAGTGAAAGCTGGATGCCAAACACTGCAAGCAGTATGGCTCCAGCAAGAGATCAATGGTCACAAGGAGCCAGAATGATAGGCGAGACCCTATGGGAGTGATGATCATCAAGGAAAAAGAGCCATCCCCAGCAAACTCCCCAATTTATAGTGATCATGACATTTATGGTATGGAGCAATTCTGGTGGCCGGATTGGAGCAGCTGCCCTGGCTTTCACTCCCCCCAGCTTCTGCACCTGGCTGACCCAAAACTGCTACAGACCTTGATCACTACAGCTACCTGCATACCAGGAGTGGCCACAAACTAAAACAAAATGTCTATCAAATTTATTCTTACTAAATTGAGTGCTGTAGTCTTCTCAAAAATGCAGCTTTCCCAAATAGAAAACCAACTGCATCCCAGCGAAACCAGGACAAAATGCCAGGTCTTTGCAGTGCAAGATCCCTCGTGCAAAATGAGCTCAGAGGCTACCTGAGTCCATGGTCCAGCCTGGAGAGCAACCCTGGGTCACAGCCCCCAGCTACTCCCATCATTCCTAGCCCTTCTTCGCTTAAAAGCACACAGCCACTCATTCAGTTGCTGGTCCTAGGGCAGAGCACTAATTTATCTGAAATAGTGACAGTTCTAGAGACCTGGTTCTCCCCTATTTTCCTTAAAAAAAAAAATTAAAAAAGCCACCAAGCAAAAATATGTGTGTGTGTGTATATAT
>NW_010175995.1:0-1378 GCF_000695765.1 Mesitornis unicolor
CCATGGTGGCACCTCCAGGCACCCCTGCACCACAGGGGGTCTTCACCCTGCTCCTGAACCCCACTGGGGTACAGTACCCATCGGTTGGGGGGGTGCTGGGGGGGCTGCCCTCCCCCCAGCCCCACTCCCCATCCTCCCGTTGCCATGGCAATGGCAGGAGGCAGCCAGGGGGGGGATTTTTAGCTGCTGGTGTAGCATGGGGCAGCCCCACGGCTGCCTGCACGTGTGTGTGCACACGCATGTCCGTGTCACGCCTGGGCACGCGTGTGCATGCACGCACCTGGGCACGAGTGTCTGTGCACGCCTGCCCATGGGCATCCGTGTGCGGGGACACACACACACACACTCACACTCACGCACACACTCACACACACACTCACACACACTCTCACACTCACACACACACACTCACACTCACACACACACACTCACACTCACACACACTCACACACACACACACAGAGCTTGGCACACGTGTGCATGCACTCGTGTTGAACTCCTCCACGCTCACACACATGCATGCCTGTGCACACACTCGCACTCACAGGCGTGCACACACACACACCGCCCATCTGCGCACACCGACTCAAGCACGCACACCTCCATCTGCACACGCATGCGGTCCCCTGTGTGCAGACGTTTGCACACCCGCACCTCCGCGCTCGCACCCCCACGCCTTTCCATGCGCCGTGTTTGGGTGCTCAAGCCTTTGCACACCCACGCCTCTGCATGCAATGCCCTTGCAACCCCATGCGTTTGCACACCCGTGCATTTTGCAAGCGCCACGCCTTTGCAACCCCACGGTTTTGCAATGCCACACCTTTGCACGCACCGCATTTGCACCCCCATGCATTTGCACCCTGTCACATTTCCAACCCCGCACCTTTGCAGACCCACACCTTTGCATTCACCGTGTTTGTGTCGCCATGCGTTTGCACCCCCACGTCTTTGCATGCCCCGTGCTTGCACATGCCTGCTTTTGCACACACCGTGCTTGCAACACCCACGCCTTCCCAGACCCACGCCGTTGCATGCACCGTGCATGCATTTACACCCACACGCCTTTCCAACCCCGCACCTTTGCAACCCCATATCACACGCATGGTGCCTGCGCACCAGTGCATTTGCACCCCCGCTTCTTTGCACACCCGTGCGTTTACACGTCCACGCATTCGCACGCACCACGCTTGCACCCCCACGCATTAACCTCCCGCTCCTTCACACCCCAAAGCCTTTGCACTCCACGCACTCGCACCCCCATGCATTAAATCCCCTCCGCGCCTTTGCATCCCCCCCCCGCGCTCCTCTCCGCACTACATCTCCCAGCAGCCCCCGCGCCGCCCCGCGCCGCCCAATAAGCGCGCAGTTTATTGGCGGC
>NW_010175995.1:1458-4433 GCF_000695765.1 Mesitornis unicolor
AGGGGGGACTACCCACTTCTGTGCGGGGGCCGCCCCCGGTAGTCCCCCCTCCCCGCCATGGGAAGCGCCAGGCCCCTACCGCGGCCTCCCTTCCCCTCAGGAGCCGCTGGGCCCAAACGCCCCTGTTTTCCTGCTGGGGGTGGGTAGGAAACTTCCCCCCCTCCCCAAAATCCCCTCAGCCTTACCCTGCCGCATCCTCATTGGCAGAGCGCGGCCATGAAGGTGGTGAACCTGAAGCAGGCCATCCTGCAGGCCTGGAAGGAGCGGTGGAGCGACTATCAGTGGGCCATCAATATGAAGAGGTTTTTCCCCAGGGGAGCGACGTGGGACATCCTCAACCTGGCAGGTCCGGGGCTGTGGCGCTGGAGATGCGGAGGGGTGGAGGAGTGGAGCGGTTGGGACTTTTTGCGTTGAGGATGCTCACACAGGGAGGGTCCTGTTTGTCTGGCCCGTGGTTGATGTGGTCTAAAGCTCAGCTTATGGAGGAGGGCTGGCCTGGCAGGACACTCAAGCAGGGCTGGGGTGGCTGCTGGCTGCAGCCCAACAAGCGCAAATGCTGTGGACACAGAGCTCTGGGATTACCCCTAACACCCAGCTGCACCCAGCATCCTTCAGCTGCCTCAGTTTCCCCCACCGATGGAGGATAACAACCTCGCCAGTGTGCACAGCCAAAGGAGGGAAAAACGCTGTGAAGGAGCCAGGTGCTGCTCCGAAGGCCACTTCCCACCCCCAGTTATTTGGGTTTCTTTTCCCATCCTTGTTCAAGGGCGTTTGACACAAACCCTGCCAAGCGCTGGTACCCGCTGCGCTCCGTGGTTTAAAGATTTGCCAGGTTTTTATGCCCATTATAGAAACCTGTTGCTAGGTTTTGCTTTTTTTTTTTTCTTCCCCTGTGCACCAAGCACGTGTTTGCAAGCCCTGGATAAATAAACAGAGCTTGGGAGTTGCTGCATTGGTGGATTTAAAGCAAAATAGCCCCAGCATGGGCAGCAGCGCTCCTCACCCCACCGAGGGGAGTCCCTTTCCCTGCTGGGTCCTTTTTTCCTCCCCCTGTCCCACCAGTGCTTTTTGTGGCAGCGTCTGGCCCAAAACCAGTGGCTTTTGTCCAACCACATCCTCACAGCGCTGGGGGATGCAGGGGATGCTTGGCTCCAGGGCCAGCCTTGCCACTGGTCCCCAGTGTTCCCAGCCCAGTGGGATTGGCTCCTGCTCTTCTCACTGGGACAGCGAGGCCCGTGGGGCGCTTGGCGTGGGCCTGTCTGCGTATCCCCAAAAGCAGGAGATAACCAGTCCCTACAATTCCTATAGAAACGGGTTTCTCCCAGCCAGCTCTTAGCTGAGGAAAGACTCGTTAGCCTGGGCTTTGTTGATGGGCAGCCCCTCTGCAAGGAGGGAAAGGGAGCTGGGTCCCTTTTTCACCCAAAAAATGAAGCTTAAAAGAGAGGACGCAGCCACTGATGCCACTATGGGCACAGAGGGAGGCTGTTCCTGAGGCCCCCGTGGCTGTAGCAGCCGCTGCCTCCCTCAGCTGCAGCCCTCGAGCCGTCCTTTCCCCAGCTCGTGCCTTTTAGATCCCAACTACAAAGGAGGAGGAGCTGGCACGAGCTGCCAGGATCACGGCGGTGCCCAGCAAATCTGTGCTGACACGGCGGCAGTGGGTAACAGCATGTGGCTGGCTCGTGTTGACACTCCCTGATTAGATGGGGAGGGGAAGGCTGCCATTACCCTTCTGTCCCCGAGCTCGGGCGCTTTTGGCTGCGATCTCGGCCTTCGAGCGAGACCCAGGGAGTCTCCCGCTCCCCGTGATCGGGATCTGGCAACAGTGGCTGCTCCCCCTTGTTTTTTGGGGCGACGGCTTCCCAAAACGCCTGGTGCCCCCTCTTGCATCTGGGCGCTGTGACCTACTTACAGCCCATGCTGCAGCCTGAGGCTTGCTTTCAGGAGGTGGTTCCTGCGCTCTGCCATAGTTCAAATGGTCAATTAAAGGCTTGGCTGAGCAGATAGGGCGGGCAGAGCCCCTCCAGTGCCCGCGGGCCAGGGAGGACCAGACGTGCTGGGCTGGGCCCAGCTGAGAGGGGGCAACTGCCTCCAGCTCAGCCTGAGGTGCCGCAGCAAAAGGCACTCGGTGGAGGATGCAGGAGCCTTCTGGGCAGGACGTGGGAGGGAGGGGAACGTGTTTGGAGAGCAGCAGGTGCTGTTTCGGGGCCAGGGTGCCCGGGGAGAGCTGAGTTAGCAGGAGGCTGCTTGCGCTGCCTGAATTATTTACCGGCTTTTGTCGTCGGGGTTTAGAAAGTTGTGGGATTGAGTTAATTTCAGAGAGGAGCAGTGCAGAGTTTCTGTGGTTGGCACAGTCTGTCGTTGCCACCTTTCCTGTGGGATGAGGGCAGAGTACGCGTGTCCGTGTGTTCCCACGCTGACCTGGGACCTCCCGGCCCCTCTCCTTTGTTTGCAGAGGCTCTTCTGGAGCAGGCCATGATCGGGCCTTCACCGAACCCCCTCATCTTGTCCTACCTGAAATATGCCATCAGCTCCCAGGTAACGATGCTCCCCCCGCGCTGCCTCCCCACCTTGCACTGCAGACGCTGCTGGTGTCCCCTCACGGCCCCAGTTTGCAGATGGGCAAAGAAACTGGGGTGGGCAGATGCCCTAAATCTCCTGTCTGTCCTCCCCCCGGGCTCGGGTGGGCAGTGGAGGGCTCGGCGCGTGCCCAAGTCAGGGAGGTTTCTGTAAATAACC
This sequence comes from Mesitornis unicolor, assembly GCF_000695765.1. Lineage (NCBI taxonomy): Eukaryota > Metazoa > Chordata > Aves > Mesitornithiformes > Mesitornithidae > Mesitornis > Mesitornis unicolor. Next base: position 4,195 of record NW_010175995.1, read on the forward strand.
TCTGCCCATCGCCCGGCTGCACGCGGGGCGGAAATCCTCGCCCTCCCCGAGCCTCCACGCTTGCTGCGAGCTCCACGCTTTCTCAGCGCGGCGTTTAATGTTGCCTGAAGTTTGTGTGAAACAAATCAGCGATCACCTAAAAATGTCTGTTTGGATTTGTGCTGGGTCAGCGCCCCGGCCCTGTCTGCAGTGACAGGCAGCGGGGCCGTGCCCTGACCTTGCCGTTCCTCGGCAACGAG
>NW_010175995.1:4815-5212 GCF_000695765.1 Mesitornis unicolor
TCCTGCCCCGCAGCGCCCTGTGTGTAAACCCCGTCCTGGCTGCCGGAAACCGCATCCCTCTGTGGCCAGCGGCACTGGCAGTGCTGTGGGGATCCGGAGCTGGCGAGGGAAAAGCAGCAGCACTCACGAGGGAGGGCTGCCAGCACCCGAGCCACACGGCCACGGCTAATCCGCCAGCTTCCCTTGGGTGCTCAGTGACCCTGTGCCGCTGCGATGGGAGCGAGCCCTCTGCAGCCGCCTCTGTGTGGTGTCTGGGGCTGTGTTGCACCCCCCACCCTCCCAGGGCACCAGCCTTGTCAGGGCGAACTCTGATTTGAAGGAAGAGTAATTTAAGGGAGAATAATTCAAGGTGGAATGATGTCTTTCCTCTTCGTGGTTACTGGGGGATGGAAGGAGG
>NW_010175995.1:5234-5467 GCF_000695765.1 Mesitornis unicolor
GCCACGCGACGCTGGCACTGCTTTGCGGTGCCCCAGGCTGAGTTTGGAGCTGGGCTGTCAATGTGCCACAGTCCCCGTGAGGATGGGGACTCCTTCAGCGGGGCTCAGCACCAATTTGGGTTGGTGGGTGCGCTCCTAGGGGAGGGTGGCGCCGGCATCCGGCCCAGCCAACACCAAGCACAGCGACATATCTGCTCTGAATGGTGCAGGCTCCTCGCCGTTCCCTCGGCCGT
>NW_010175995.1:5942-7016 GCF_000695765.1 Mesitornis unicolor
AGCCGCTGGAGCCCGGCGGCCCCCATCTGAAATATTGCCTTGTTTTCCTGCTCTAGTTTGATGACTTCTCCCGGGATCTTTGTGTCCAGTCGCTGCTGGAGATCATGGACATGTTCTGCGACCGCCTCAGGTATGGTGTGGTCCTTCCAGCACTGCCACCTCGGTACCGGCTGTACCGTGGGCAGTACCGGGAGCCGGTGGGGCCGTTTACTTGCACTGGCAGAGGGAGGAGGGTTCCCCTCCAGCTCCATGTCGTTTCCCAAGTTGCTGTCCCCCTCCAGCTGCCCCGGGCTGGACTGCAATGCAAATGCCAGCACGGGCAGAGCAGAGGGAGTCCAAAACCCACCGACTCTGTGGGAGACTGTAGCAAACCCTACCTATTCTGGGATAAACACCTCTGCCCTGTGCGGCTCAGGGGGGTAGGGGTGGGTGTGTGAGCCCCGAGGGGTTTCTGTCCCCTCAGAGCATTTTATTTCTCTCATGGGCACTGCAGCTTCCCAGGGCTCCAGTCCCTGTCTCGCAGTCCTGCCTGCGCTGCCCCAGGCCTTGTTTTGCTTCGTGCTCTTCCGCTGGTGTTGCAGGACCCAGGGGAGTCCAGACAATTCAGGCCACAAAAACTTGTTTAGAAAGCACAGAAATCTTCCTGTTAACCCCTGACAGCCTCTGCTGGGAGGCTGGAGCGTGCGGCAGGGGCCGGTGGGAGGAGGAGGAAGGCTGAAGGTAGCAGCTCTTCAATTACATGAAATGAAGCAGCAGCGATGAATATGCATCAGTCACAGATGTTGACAAGGAGCTGTTGCTGGCCAAATGCAGAGCCAGCCACTTAATCCAGTCCCTGCCTAATCTGATCCTCCGCTTAATTCGATCAAAACTTCTGGCCCCCATGATTTGTGCATCAGGAGGGGAAAGCGTTCACCTCTCGCAGCACGTTGATCAATGCTGAGCCTCTCTTAGCAAGATAATTTGATTAGAGGCTTGGAAAGTTTCCCTGTAGTAGAGGAGGCTGTGCTGGGGAGATTTCTGTTTCCTCTGGCACAGCGGGGATGCTGTGGGCTGAGCAGGGTGGGATCTGCG
>NW_010175995.1:7047-12984 GCF_000695765.1 Mesitornis unicolor
GCCAGGCTGGGTGCGGGTGATGTGGGTTTGAATCCCCAGCCTGCTGTGTGGCTGTGCCTCAGTTTCCCTGGGGGCATTTGCCTGGTCCATGGTAAGCACGGTCCTGTTTCCCTTTCCCAGCTGCCATGGCAAAGCAGAGGAGTGCATCGGGCTCTGCCGGGCGCTGATGAGTGCCCTCAACTGGCTCCTGCGCTGCGCCGCCTTCTACGCCGAGAAGGTGAAGGAGACGCTGGAGCAGGCGGCAGCTGAGAGCCAGCTGAAGATGTGTCTGGAGCGGCTGGAGAAGATGCTAAGCAGCACCAAGAACCGTGCCCTGATCCACATTGCAAAGCTGGAGGAGACGTGTATGTCCCTGCCCCGCAGCAAGCTGTGCCCGTGGCCACTGCCAGGGCTTCCTCCAAGCCGCTGCTGGCCCTGCGGAGGTGTCATTGCCACCTCACCCTTCCCCCTGCCCGGCTCCTGCCGCATTGTCCCTGCAGCTCCAAGCCCATCCATCTTCCAGCCCTGTTGCTGTAACCATCTCCTTGCTGGCTCCGTGCCACCCTCTGCCCCCTCCCCTCCGTGCTGCCCTTGGAAGAGGAGCAGAATTAATGCGAAGGCAGCGTGAGCTGTTCCTGGGTGCGCAGCGGGTCCTGTGCTCTGCCAGCGTCCCTGGCACAGCCCTGTGCCTTTGCTCGGTGCCTGTGTCTGGCCAAGAGGCTGTGCCAGGCCAGGCCTGAACAGGAGCTGCTGGGTGGCACACGGACCCTTGGCTTGGGTTCGCAGAGGTGCTGGCTTCTCACCACAGGACCTGGTGGGCAGCCCCTCTGTGCTGCCACAGGCCTTGGAGCCAGCCTGCCCGGCTTCTCAGAGTGTCACTGTGCCCCCACTGAACCTCTGCCCTCCCTCCCCAGCCTCCTGGAGCACTGTGGAGCAGTCTCTCGTCAAGCTGGGGGAGAGCCTGAACAGCCTCAGCAACTCCCCCCTGCGAAGCCAAGCTGATGACTGCGTCTCCCTCATCAAGAGGTAGCTCTGTGCTGTTCTCTTCATGGGTAAAATGGGTCTGTGCCCTGCTCTGGGGGGCTGAGAGCCCTCCCTCCATGCTGGCTCTCTGCTTTCCTGTCCCTTCTCACCTTGGACCCCTGCACACCAGTGGGCTGGGACTGATGAGAGGCCCCGGGGTAGGAAAGGGGACAGGGATGGTGGCTTTGCCTGGGGATTGCTCCTCTGGTGACCCTGTGGCCCCTTGCCACCCCTCTGCTGTGCTGGCCACGCCAGAGCTGCTGGCCCTGCTCTGGATCCCCTGGAGCTGCTCCCGGGGCCTGGGCTGTGGCCTTGGCTGTGCCCAAAGGCTCCTCTGCAGGACAGAGGAGCCACGAGGTGTCCTGCCTCAGAGTGGTGCAGGACAGCAAAGGTCAGGGGCTGGGACAGAGGGAACGAGGATCCGTCCCTGCAGGGCTCCAGTGACCCTGTGCTGTCCTCTCCCACCCAGCATCCCCACCATGCTCTCAGTCCACTCTGAGCAGCTGAACAAGACTGGCTTCCCCACTGTGCACGCCGTGGTGCTGCTGGAGGGGACCATGAACCTCACGGGAGAGACCCAGCCGCTGGTGGAGCAGCTGATGATGGTGAAGCGGATGCAGGTACAGAAGTGACATCTTGTTCTGCTCAGGGTGGCTGGGGGCTGTGCTTATCCTGGGCCAAGGGTCTGGGCACAGCTGCAGGGAGCAGCGTGAGCCCATCAACACCTTCACAGGGGGTCCAGGGTTTGGCTGTAGTTGGGGGAGTTGTGTTACTGCCTTTCCAGCACTGGGAGGGTTTTGTCTGTGCCCTGCAGCGCATCCCCTCCCCAAAAAAAGGAAGGCCTGCTTCGTGGGCCTCATCGAGTCCCCGGAGGGCACAGAGGAGCTGAAGTGGACGGCATTCACCTTCCTGAAGGTACGGTCCAGCCTCACTGCAGGCGCAGTGCTCTGAGCCCTGGGCCTGCTGCTGCCTTTTCCCTGCATGCCAAGCCCCTGCTGAGCGCTGAACCCTGAACTGTGGCTGAGCAATTGATTCTCCTCTCCTGCAACGTGCCCCTTGGGGTGCTGAGCCAGGGACAGCCCTCCTGCACTCCACTGAGCATCAGCTTTGCTGTCCAGGGCCTCTTCACAGCCCAGCACCACTTTGTTTTGCAGAGTGGCTTTCCTGGAGCATTAGGGATAAATTGTGGCCTTTGAAGGATGCCACAGCAGCCTTGGGGTTGGTGCTGGCGCAACTCAGCAGTGGGCAGTGCCGGAGCAGTCTGCTTTGCTTCCTTTCTTTGTACCAGACGAAAGGGAGCTGTGTGTGATTTCAGGCCTGACACGAGCTTCCCAGGGCTCGTGGGATGCTCCAGAAGGGCCCCTTTCCATGAGATGGGAGATGTTTTATGTGAGTCCCAGCTGCCTGCACTGGGAGGTCCTGAGCGCAGAATGAGGTCTGCCTCGGTTGGTCACATCTGTGTTCTGTGTCTTTCAGATCCCGCAGGTCCTGGTTAAACTCAAGAAGTATCCCCAAGGGGACAGGGTGAGTCTTGAGAGCTGTGGTTGGAGCTGCTTGCCACGTTGTGTGCACAGAGTGAGCTGTGTTTGTCATGGTGGTGCCAGTGCCTGGCCAAAGCCGCAGGGGGGCTGCAGTAGGAAACATATATGTCCCAACAACTCTCCTCTAATGGACAAGGTGTTGTAGGAGGGGAGGGTGAGCTTGTGTCGGCATCGCTCCGAGCTGAGCACTTGGCTTTGTGCATGGCAGGACTTCACTGAGGACGTGAACTGTGCCTTCGAGTTCCTGCTGAAGCTGACCCCTCTGCTCGACAAAGCCGATCAGCGATGCAAGTGAGTGCTCGCCGTGCCCGGGACTGACCTGCAGCACTGTGAGCCTGTGGCCAGCGTGTGCCACAACAACCTCACCTTCTCTGCGGGGAGCTGCGGTGTGGGATGCTGGGGCAGCTTCTGGCAAGACTTTTTAAATTTCTGATCCAAATCCTTCTTCCTGAGGACTCGATGCTGCCAAATGAGCAGTGTGTGATGTGTGGTTCACATGTTGGTGATGCTGGAGCTGCTTTTGGCCCTGCAGCATCCTCAGAGGGCTGGGAGCAGAGCCAGGAGAGCAGCCCTGGAGTCCCCCTGCCCTGTGGCCCTGCCTGGTGCAGCAGAAATGCTGTCCCTCAGGCTAACGCTCCCCCCTCTCTCTCTCTTTCTCTCTTCCAGTTGCAACTGCATGAGCATGCTCCTGCAGGAGTGCAGCAAGCAGGGGCTGCTTTCGGAGGCCAACATGGACAACCTGACTGACAAACGGTACAGCCCCCCAAAAGTCTGGGTAACCGGGTGGGGTCTTGCTGCCCTTCTTGTGGGGGAGCAGAAAGGACCAGCTGCGATGCCGCTCGCTGTCCTGCAGCTGGGACACCGTGGCCTGGAGGGATGTGGCTTTGCTTTCGGTGACAGATTAAGCATGGCAAAGTCTGTCCTCTCGGAGTGGCAGCTGGTGGTGGCCTGGGATGGTGGGCTTGGAGGTGCCGATGGTGGAGGTGGGTGGGAGGTGGCTGTGGGCAGGGAGGAGTGGGGCAGGGTGACAAATTCCTGCTCATGGGTCCCCTCTTTGCGGATCCCCCAGGGCGGCAGACAGAGAACACGCTCCACACTTGAAATCGGCAGAGAACGCCAACATCCAGCCAAACCCCGGGCTCATCCTGAGGGCCGAGCCGACAGTCACCAACATCCTGAAGGTGTGTCCCCTCCTGCACCCATACTGGGCAGACTGGGGCCAACCCTAGAGCCTTTTCCAGCAGCAGCAGCAGCCGGGATGGTTGGGAGGTGCCTGATCTCCCTGTTGTGGCATGGAGGAATCGCTTTCAGTCTCTTGCTCTGCTGTGGGGACCGGGAGCTCCCCTCCTCCTTCCCAGGAAGATGGAGGAGCCATCAGTGCCAGCAGCCTGAGCCTAACTCTGCCTGTCCTGCTCTCAGCTGCTTCCCCATGTGCATCTCCCCAGTCCCTGGGGACTCCCAGCCCTGTCCCTGTGTCGCTCTGGTTTTGTCGCCGCTGCTGAGTGCGAGAACATGTTTTGCTGCCCCTGTGCTGTGCCCTGCGGTGCCTGGGGCACGAGGGGCTCCATCCCCACCCCTGGAGCCCTGCATGTCCCTGCTCACCAGGGCCTCACGGGACGGCTCTGGCAGCTGATCAGCTCTGCCCCATGGCTGCAGTTTTACCCCTGCTCTGTAGCACACATTCTCCATGACTTATCTTTCCTCTATTGTCTTCACAGACCATGGATGCGGATCACTCCAAATCCCCTGAAGGTTTGCTGGGGGTCTTGGGCCACATGCTGTCTGGAAAGAGCCTGGATTTGCTGCTGGCGGCAGCAGCAGCGACGGGCAAGCTGAAATCCTTTGCTCGGAAGTTCATCAAGTGAGTGTCTGCATGGACAGTGCCGTTCACAGGGCTTGAGGGGGCTGGGGTGAGCAGGCAGCCCCCCAGTGCCTCCCCCAGACAGGGCTGGATGTGTCTCTTGGATCCAGCAGAGCCCTGGGGTCTCAGGGAGGCTGTACCCCACAGCACCCCACAGCACCCCATCTCCTTCACTTCTGCATGCACAGGGCAGAGAATCGAAGTCCGGTTGGTTTAAGGGTTGTATGAGAACTGAAAGCACCAGCACAGTCTCAGATCCAGGGCGCTTGCTATGTGTGTGCCTTCAGTCCCCAGGCACCCATGTCCTGGTTAGAGCACAGGCACCGGCGTGCGTGGGGCTGCATGATGTGCATCCTCGAGCAGTGAGGCCTGGGGCAGCTCGAACCATGGCAGCCTGTGTCGAGACGTGGCCCTGCCGTGCTCACCCCATTTTGGGGGATTGTGCCGCTGCGGTACGGAGAGGAGTGTGCTTAGAAATCACCATGCAGCCGGGCAGAGCTGGCTCTGGCGAGAGGACGTGCTCCAGCGCCGGGCTGGGTGTGGGGAAGAGCAGCGTTGCTGGACCTGTTTTGCTGCAGGGGAGCAGAGGCAGAGGGAGGAGGCGGCTCAGCCCTGCTGTGCCTGAGGGTGTCTGCGGAGCTGGGCCCTGCTTCAGTCCGGGGCACTGGGATGGGGTGCGGGAAGGGGGGCAGGAGCAGACGACTCCTGTCTCGGGGATGGGAAGAGGCCTTTTTCACGTGGTAATAACGCTTCACTGCCGCTCTCTGTCCCCTCTAGGCTGAATGAATTCACGAAGCACATCGCTGAAGAAAACTGTAAGTGCGTGCGTGTCAGTGCATGGGGTGGTTTGAGCTGTGCTCCCCCCGTGGCCACGTGCTGGGACGCTGCGGGGCCCGGCTGGATTAAGCTGGGATGGGCTGCGGCGCCAGGGAGAGCTGAGCTGTGCTGGGCCTGGTTGGGGGTGCATGGTCGGGTGCCAGTGGGGATCTGGGCTCCCCAGGCTCCTCATGCGTGGCACGTGCATGTCCATCCCAAAAGTGGGGTGATCCCTGCTGGTGGGGACAGAGCTTCTTCCCCCCGGCCCAGCCCGTGGGGCCCCTCGGGGCCAGCCCTGCCCTGGAAGGGGTGATGTGTCAGCACAGAGCCCGAGATAAGGACTCTGACGGCATTTGCGTGTGATGAAACTTGCAGTGCTCTGACCTTCCGTGGTGCAGGGGGGAGCCTGGGGATGGGCTGGGGCTGCTGAGGGCAGACAGCTGCTGTCGGGGCTGGAGAGGGGGCAAGAGAGGGTGAGGGAGGCACTTGGTGTACCTCTGTTTGCACACAAGCACTCGAGGGGGTAGAAAAGCTGCTTAGAGGAAGCAGGATCCCGTCCCCGAGCTCCCAGGGCTCCTGCTTGCCTCCTTGTGCCGACACTGGAGATCCCCAAGGGTTTTGTTTTTCTTCCCTCAGCCAAAACAGCCCCGGTCCGAGCCCTGCTCTTCGACATCTCCTTCCTCATGCTGTGCCATGTGGCCCAGACCTACGGCTCCG
>NW_010175995.1:13201-20716 GCF_000695765.1 Mesitornis unicolor
CCCGTGCCGTTGGTGTCGGTGGGAACGCACCTTCCGCACCCGCTCCGGGCTGTCTCTGATCTCACTGGGCTTTTCCCAACATCGCCCCTCCAGTTTTACACTGCTTGACCAGGGTGGGGGCCATGGAGCTGGGGCTGAGTGTGAGCCCTCCCCAGTGAGAGAAGGAACTTGCAGCCCCGCTCAGGAAACGGCACTTGGGTTGCATGAGAATTTTCCAGGTTTCGACATCTGCATGTGTTAGGAGGCGAAACGATACCGAAACACCGGGAGAGAGGGAGCGAAAGGCGGGAGGGGAGAGGGGCCTGCCCAGGCGGCCCTGGGGAGCGGGGAGGGGAGTCCTGGCTGGAGGCAGCTCGGAGCGGACGTGCCCAGGGCTCACCCCCGGCCCAGAGCTCCTTTCCTGAGCAGCTGCTGCTGAGCAGATGTGCAGAGCTTTTTTGACCAAAATAGCGTCCCTCGGGTGACACGGGCCGAGGGGAGGAAGCGCCGTGCGGCATTCCCAGCTTGTGTCCTTTCCCCTGCCCCAGGAGCTCTCCCAGCTGCGCTGTGCACCCCAACCCCGGGCTGTGCGCCCCAACTCTGTGGAGCTATGGATTCCCCCAGCCAGCGCTGGGGATCCTGAGCACAGCTCATGGGTGGGGGACAAATGGCCCTTTTAGGGCAGGAGCCCCCCCCGGCCACTTGCAGCCCCTTGTGACTGATCCTGTCCCTGCATCTCCCTGAGGGACGCAGCTGGAGTGATACCCTGAGAGGGGCTGTGGGCCCTGGGAAGGTCTCTGGTAGAGGGGGTAAACCACAGCCCGCAGACGAAGCCCTTTAACTGGGGGCTGGCCAGTGCCTGCCTCTCCGTGCTGGCCACAGGGCGGCGCTGTTCACCCGACCATGAGCTCCCCAGGGTGGGGGGCAGAGCCCAGGGTGGTGGTCCCACCCCACGGTGGGGGTCCCCAGCAGGGTTCTTGCAGGGTGCAGGTCCCCCAGCAGACCCTGTGCCCCTTCCCCTTCAGGTGATCCTGTCGGAGTCAAGCCCGTCAGGTGAGGTGCCCTTCTTTGAGACCTGGATGCTGACCTGCATGCCCGAGGAGGGGAAGATCCTCAACCCTGACCACCCCTGCTTCCGCCCCGACTCCACCAAGGTGGAGTCCCTGGTCGCCCTCCTCAACAACTCCTCCGAGATGAAGCTGGTGTAAGAGCTCGGGCTGCGCACCCCCTGCCTGGCTGGGACAGACCAGGATGGGAGCTCCCCCTGCCCCGTGGCTCCTCTGAATGAGCTCCTGATGAACCCCCGCTGCCTCTTTCTTCCCTGCAGGCAGATGAAGTGGCACGAAGCATGTCTGAGCATCTCAGCTGCCATCCTGGAGATCCTCAATGCCTGGGAGAACAACGTCCTCACCTTCCAGTCCATCCAGGTGGGTCTGGCAGGACAAACCTAACTCTAAACCATGACAGACGGTGTGGGGCAGAACAGGGGCACCAGCACTGTGCTGTGTTCTGAGGAGGGGCCCAGAGTCCCCTGTTCTCCTGCTCCAAACACTGGTGCAGCCACTGTGGAGCTCACTGGCTCCTTCATGGCTTGGGTGAGAAACTGATGTGGCTCCAGCCCCTTGTTGCTCCCCTGAACTGCTCCGTTGGTGGCAGTGGGGCTGGTGGGGAGGATTCAACCCATGGGGGAGAGAAGGGCTTGCACCTTGCAATGAGGTCGCTCAGCCCTGGGAGGTGACACCGAGATGAAGCCTGTGCATCCACACGTGTCTGTGCTCACCCACCTCTGCTCCCATAGAAAATCACAGACAACATCAAGGGGAAGGTGTGCAGCATGGCGGTGTGCGCGGTGGCCTGGCTGGTGGCCCACGTCCGCATGCTGGGCTTGGACGAGCGGGAGAAGTCCCTGCAGATGATCCGGCAGTTGGCCACCCCCCTGCATGGCGAGAACACGCTGCAGTTCTACAACGAGCGGTGAGCTCTGCCGTGCTGTGCCGTGCCGTGCCATGCTGTGCCCCCTCCTGCCCTTCCTCTGCTTCCTGGGCCTGTGTGACCCCGTCTGTCTCTGCCGCAGTGTGGTGATCATGAGCTCCATCCTGGAGCACATGTGTGCGGATGTCCTGCAGCAGACGGCCACACAGATCAAATTCCCCGCCACGGGCATGGACACCATCCCCTACTGGAACCTGCTGCCCCCCAAGAAGCCCATCAGGGAGGTGCTGACCAGCGTGTTCACCAAGGTGCTGGAGAAGGGCTGGGTTGACAGCTGCTCCATCCACATCTTTGATACCCTGCTGCACATGGGGGGCGTCTACTGGTTCTGCAACAACCTGGTCAAGGTACGGGGTGAAGGAGGGAGGTGGCCGTGTCCCCCAGTGCCGTGGGTGGGTGCTGAGGACAGGACTGGGGGTCTAAACCGTGCTCCTTGTGCCTGTGCTGGCTGCTGTGACAATCCTGGTGCCCTCTGCCTCGCAGGAGCTGCTGAAGGAGACACGGAAGGAGCACACGCTGCGGGCCGTGGAGCTGCTCTATGCCATCTTCTGCCTGGACATGCAGCAGCTGACGCTGACCCTGCTGGGCCATATCCTGCCCAACCTGCTGACCGACTCCTCCAAGTGGCACACGCTTATGGACCCCCCGGGAAAGGCCCTGGCCAAGTAAGACCCCAGGCCCATGGGCCCTCCCAAGGGAACCCATCTGTGGGGATGGGGAGATGCTCTGTGCGGGGATGGAGGACCCAGTTCCTGTTCTGGCCCCAGCATGGTGCCATCAGGAGCAGATGCATTGGTGGCCCTGTCCCTGTCTCCTGCTGCCTCTCACTGAGAAGGGGTGTGCTGTGCCCCATCCTGATGCATGCCCTATAGCCTCTGCTATCTTCCCTTGCTCCGCACCATCATCAGGGCAGGCTGGTGGCACCTCACCGTGTCCCTGCTCTGTCTGCAGGCTCTCGGTCTGGTGTGCCCTGAGCTCCTACTCCTCCCACAACAAGGCCCAGGCGTCTGCCAGGCAGAAGAAGAGGCACCGAGAGGACATTGAGGTGTGCACGCCACGGAGCGGGGTTTGGCTGGAGGCTCTCTGTGTGCAAGTGTGGGCGGTGGTGGTGGCAGGAAGAGTGGGTACCTGAGACTGGACTCCCTACCTGGGTTCTCTGGGCTGTCTGAGGTCCTTTGCCCTTGAAATACAGGGGTTTTTACTTCTTTTTTCTGGGGAAGGGGGACTGCAGTGACATGGTCCACATGGGGTTGGCCCAGGCTGAGATGCTCTGGGTGAATGGAGATCATAGCATCGGGTCATGGGGCTGTGCAGGGCTCAGGGGGTCATAGGCCCTGGGAAGGGGGCTGGGATCCCCCCTCAGAGAGGGGCTGGTGGGGCTGAAACGCCTTTCCCCCAGGATTACATCAGCCTGTTCCCGCTGGACGACACGCAGCCCTCCAAGCTCATGCGCCTGCTGAGCTCCAACGAGGAGGACTCCAACATCCTCTCCAGCCCCAGTAAGTGCGGGTGGGGAGGCACCGTCCGGCCTCGCTGCCCCTTTCTGGGTGGGAAATGCATATTGGCACAAAACCGCTCCTCTTCCTAAGCAGGCCAGGCGAAGATTTGGAGTGTTTGGGTGTGTTTTGCTGAGTTACCCTGGAGCTTTTGCCCTTGGAAAAGGTCAAGCTCTGTATTTCTCTGATCAGAGCAACTCAGGAAAGGGGATGAGCTTACACCTTTTCCTCCGTGATGTTACCACCCAACCCGGTGCGTCATGCACAGGGGCTCAGAGAGGTTTTTTTTGGAGCCCTGTGTCTCCCCTGACAATCTGCATGGGACAAAGAGCTGATCTCCTGCAGCAAGAGTGGCAGGAGGTGACGTCCTCAGTGTCTGTGGCTAACTCCTGAAATTCCACTCCTGTTACCAATGCAGCGAGCGGAGCAGATGAGTCCCCGCAGTCACGTCCCTGTGTCCCCGCAGCGCAGTGCCGGGGGTTACAACAGCTCTGGAAGGACCTTTTGGGTGGTCTGGGCCTGCAGCGGTGCTGTCACAGGCATTGTCTGAACTCCTGGGCCGTGAGTCAGGATGGGCCTTGGTCACTGTTTCTTCCGATGCCCTCAGCCTAAGTTACTCTTTATTTATTAGTGTTCAACACATCCATTGACCTGTGGTTTTTGTTGGTTCCGTTACTGTTGAAATACGGGGTTTTCCCTTTATTTCACTGTCTTTTTTTAACTTTTTAAGGCAGTTCCACCTCCTTCCAGTGACATTCAGGACTTTTTTGGGCTGTTTGCTGCAGCGATGTGGAAATGCTGCTTCCTGCAGCTGCCACGTAACTCATGTGATTCCATGAGAAAAGTGTGGGAGGGCTTTCTTTTTTTGGTGAGCATCCTCCGAGCAGCACAAGGTGGATGCAGCCGATTTTGGCGGTGGCTGTGTGCTCTGGGGTCTGCACAAGCCCCTTCCCAGGAGATTCCCATCCCATTGGACCAGAGATGGCCCCGTTCCTCTCCTGCAGGAGCACCCAGGAGCTTCACGGCTTGGGTTGGATGAACCCCCTTGGGCCTGTCCGGGTTTGCTGTTAGACGTGCCTCAGCTCTGGTAGTTAAGTTGTACCCTGAGAGTGAGGTTTTCGTGCTGCTGTGCAGCTGTTGAACATCTGGCTGTGCTTCGCCATGGCCGAGTGCCGCTCCGCTCTGCTGCTCTCCCGGTCGTGACATCGCATTGCAGTGCTCGTGCCCTGGCGCAGCGTCAGGGACGAGTCACCGCCACGGTTCAAACCCAGGAGGGAGCAGCAGGGAGGCACACACTCACGCTTCCACTCACGCTTACCCTTGGAGATGTCGTTACGCTTGGTCAGACTCGGAGTAACTCTGGTTTGTGCAACAGCGAAGTGTCACACCCCAGCAGCAGCAGTGGCAGCGCGTGGAGCCCTCCCGGGGCTGCTGTGCTTTGTCACACCTGGGCTCAGACCCCGACAAAGGGGGAAGGTGACCAAGGCAGAGCCCCTCTGCCCACTTTGTGTCCCAGCAGCGAAGACCTCGCTCTTTTAGGGATGGTGGGTGCTGAGGACCATGGCCCAAACCTCTTGGGTATCTCAGGGCAAAGCCCCTCCTGGAGCCCAAAGGCTGGGCGAGCTGGGATGGGCAGAGCTGGCCAGGGTGGGCACCTTGGCATGGCTGAGGGGGCCGTCCCCAAAGCCCTGTGTGTGTTCTCCTCCCTGACAGATCGCTCGATGAGCAGCTCGCTCTCTGCCTCGCAGCTGCACACCGTCAGCATGAGGGACCCGCTGAACAGGGTGCTAGGTAATGGTTTACTGGGTCCCGGTGGCGATGGGGCCTGGCCATGGGGTGGGGATTCAGCCATGGCACCAGTGGGGCCCTGTGCCCTCCCTGTGCCCCTGCCTGGCTTTTGATACTTCTCTGTCTCCACAGCAAACCTCTTCCTGCTCATCTCATCCATCCTGGGGGCCAAGACGGCCGGCACCCACACACAGTTTGTGCAGTGGTTCATGGAGGAGTGTGTGGACTGCCTGGAGCAGGGCAGCCGCGGCAGCATCCTCCAGTTCATGCCCTTCACCATGGTGAGTCCCACGGCTGCCACGTCCTTCTGCCTGGTCACAGGGTGCTGTGGGGTGCTGATCCTGTGGCCAGGGGATTCCCACTGCCCGGCTCTCATGTCTCCAGTGCTTACTGGGTGTCAGCTGTGTTCCTCCTCTCTCTGGGCAGGTTTCGGAGCTGGTGAAGGTGTCCACCATGTCCAGTCCCAAAATTGTCCTGGCCATCACAGATCTCAGCCTTCCTGTGGGCCGCCGGGTCGCTGCCAAGGCCATCGCTGCACTGTGAGCTCCCTTCTGCCGTGCAGGAGTGGGCAGCTGGGGGACATCTACACTACTCTGTGGATGCTGAGATGGCCCTGGGATGCCTGGGACACCCTCTCTGTCACCATGGACTCAGCCTGGCCCTGCCCAGGGCTGCGTCCCTCCATGTTCAGCCTCCTTTGCTGCCTCATGAGGCGCTTTCAGAGACTGAGACAAACCCCTGCTTTTTTTTTTTCTATAATTAATTCAGTCCTTTTGTAGAACCAGGCTTTGCCTCATTTCTCTTTGGTTTCCTGACTGTAACCCGGGGCTGTGGTGCTCCCCAAAATCTCCACCTTGGGGCAAGCTTGATGGTGGGGTGATGGGGGAGGGAAATGGCCCTCACTCTGTCCCTAAAGTGCGTGCTCTGACCCCGGAGAAGCCCGGGGCGTTGGAAATGCTTCCCTGCCGTGCTGCGAGTGGATTCTTGTTGGAAATTCCTCCACGTGAGCGTGAGTTCACCGCTGCATCCCCAACATTCACACGACAGCTGCTGAGTAACCGCGGCATTGCTGGTGCTGTGCTGGGAGAGGCTCCTTGGCGGGGCTGACCTAGCCCTGGTCAGCTGCTTTGGTGGTGAATCCGCCTGTAACTGTCACCAAACCCAGGCCCTGAGGGGGTGTCCGGGCTGTGGGTGGCTTTGCCTTTGCTCCTTTCATTTATGCTTTCTGTTTGACTTACGAGAGGGGGAAGCAGTGCCCGGGGTAGCCAAGCACCCGCCTTGCCCTTGGGGTGTCACAGCTCAGCCCCCCATCCCTGCCGCATCCCCAGGGCTGGGCTGTGCCTCCTGCTCCCCGCATTGGCATTAGTGGGGTTCACAGCCCCTGTTTTGGGGGCTCTGAAGTGAGTGCTTTGGTGGTGCTGAGAGAGAAGCAGCACAGGAAGGCCCTCGAGTGGGACCACAGGGTTTGGCTGGGGATAAGGAGCCGGGTGGTGATTTAGGGCCTCGCTGCTCCCCAGGCTGACCTCATCTCTTGGCTTTGCTGGAGGGACAGACCCTGCTGTGGTCATTGAGGAGCTCTGCTGTGCTCAGCGTGGCTGCGGGCGATGGCCACTCCTTGGCCCTCCACCATTGAGTCCCCCATGAGATGGCAGACAGAGAGCAGGTCATGAGTGGTGGGATTTGGGGTGGAGGGGTGCGTGCCCACGCTGTGCCACAGCTGATGCTGCTCCCCACCGTGCCTGGCTTGGGCTGGCACCGACCTGTGTGGACACCTCTGCACCGTGGTGGCTGCCCGGGGCAGCTCTTTACCGTTAGTGCGGAGCAAAGAGCAGGACCCGGCGCTCTCCGCTGTCCCTGCTCTGTCAATATTTGCTGGTGGCAGCTTCACCTTCCGGGAAAGGGTTGGAGCGGGGAGCGGGGCTTTCCGGTAAGCGCCGATAAGCCGGGGCAGGAAGGAGCGATGCCGGGAGCAGCACAGGCACGGGCAGTGGTGGCTTCCCCACGGTGGGCAACAATGGGGCTCCTTCCCGGGGCTGGGAAATTGGGGGAAGGCAGGAACAGGGACCCCCAGCACCGGAGCTCAGCTGTGTCTCTGCTGTGACCAGGCTGAGCGTGGGGTGCGGTCACAGGACACGAGCACGGGGCTGGCACCAGCCTGGGGGTGGCCAAACCCATACGGGGATAGGCAAGAGGATGGGGGCTGCCTGGGGATGGCCATGGGGCTTTGCCAGGGTGCGGGGAATGCCCAGGGCTCTGGGCT
>NW_010175996.1:0-434 GCF_000695765.1 Mesitornis unicolor
GGTCGGGGCCGCGGCCGGATCGGATCCTCCGCAGGGAACAGGGACCCCGCGGTCGCCGCCCCCTCTTCTCGACAGCCCCGGCCTCCTGGGGCCGCCTGTCCCGTAGCCCTGCCCCGGTGCACCCCTCTGCCGGTCCCGTCCCGGAGAGGAGTCGCTCCCCTGCATCCCGGGATACAGATGCACTGCTCTCCCATCCCACCGTCCTCTCTGTAGCGCATTTCTTGTCTGCGGGAGGACAAATGTAGGACGAGAAAACCTTTTTTCCTGCTGGAAGGTTCCCGTTAGGGGAGATGGCAGAGCAGCTGTAGAGGAGCCAGCAGAAACCTCGCAGCCATGTTGATGTCAGGCGCACACAAAGGTCTTGGTTCCCAGGAGCAGCTGGAGCTGAGCAGAGGCTGGGGGAGGGGGGGGGGGGCCCGGGCCAGGGGAGCACA
>NW_010175996.1:465-7379 GCF_000695765.1 Mesitornis unicolor
GAGTGGGCACAGGCCAAGGGAAGCACAGTCACAGTTGGGCAGAAACACTTGTGAAAGCTCCTTCCAGTGCTGCTGCTTGCCAGCACAAGATGGGATGCACAGGGTCTGCAGCCCACGGAGTGCTGCTGTGAGAATTAATGCGGGTACTGCCCACTCTTGGCTCCATCTGTGACTCTGGACAACTGTGGTTCCTCTCTTGCACCTTTTTCTTCTCCCTCTGGCCTGGTCTGTTGTGTCTCTGGGACAGGGGCTGTCTCTGATGGTGCTGAGTGTCCAGAGCAGAAGGATGTGGCAGTCTGTGGGTATGGCCATGGCCTCCTCAGACCCCAGGCTGAGGGTGGGCAGCTGGGTTCCTCCAGCCTAGCCTGCTCCTTTACAGCCTTGGCTGACTGTCACCGAGCCAGACAGGCCAGGGTCCTTGCACCTTGGCCATCGTGCTGTCTGGGCAGTAGTCCTTCGCAGCCAGACTTATGTTTCATGTGTTCCCAGAGCCACGTGGTGTTGGTCCATTCCTCCTGAGTGTCCTCGGGTGAGTCCTGGCACGCCCAGGCCTGTTCAAGTCAGCATGGCGACAGAAACCAGTGAGATGAAGTGGATCCATACTGGATCTTCAGGGCTTTCGTGGTTGCTGCTGCATGTCTATGGGTGGAAGGGCCCTGACTTGCTCTGGCAGGGCTGATCCTGCTCGTGGATGTGTCCAGGATGACCAAACTGACTGCGTGTGCTGGGATGGGTTCTGCTGCGGTTGCCCTGGACCTGGGTGCTTGGGGCGGTGTGCGCTGTATGCTGCCCTGGGGACTGTGGCTGGGCTCCCCGGCAGCGTGGAGGCGTTCCCCAGGCGCTGTGGGTTGGGTATGGGCTGTGCCTTGGTGCCATACCCAGTCTCCTCCTTGGTGCCAGCCCCAGGCTCTGTGGTGTCATGGTCTGTCCCAGCAGTCAGGGGTTTGCTGATGGCTCTAGAGCAAGGTCTGGCCATTTCGCGGCTGATATGGGAGCCAGGTTTGATTCTGCACAGAGCCACACCAAGGCCGTGAGTGCTCAGTGCCCAGACACCTTCCTGATATGTGTTTCTAAATATATACTGTACTCAAGGGATTATGCATTTGTTTAAATGCATAATAAATGCATTTAAATGCGTAAGACTGTATCAAAATGCATAGCAGAGCTTGCCAGTTAGGCCTGGAGTCACAAGCCTCACTTAGAAACTTCTCCTGGAACATTAGCTCGCCTTTCTGCTTTCAGAAAGAGCAATTACTGGTTTATCATGGCAATGCCGTCAGTGGCAGTGAACCCTGGCTGTTTCAGGTACCCAGGACAAGTCCAAAGCTGTGCTGGTCCCCATTTGCCAAGCCCTGTGCAGCGGCAGGGCTCCAAGTGTCCTGTGGCAGCGAGAGCGGCCGAGTGCTTCTGACTCGTGTCTGACTGGGAAGGGCTCCGTGGTGCAGCGATGCTCAGGGCAGTTTCCCAGGGGCTTGATTGGAATTTTTATAAAGCTTTTGTTTGGGAAGGCTTGTGTTTGCCACCACAGGCATGAATGGTGACAGACTGTGGTTGTAGGACAGGGAAGAAGGGTGAGGGTGGCTGGGTGTATGGGACAAAACGGGGATCCCGAGGAGAGAGGTGGCAGAGCAGCAATAGGGAGAGGGGACCAGGTGTCCCAGACCTGTGGTGGGCATGGCTGCTGCAGTGGGCGAGTTGTAGTGTCTGTCCCGGCGCTGGGGAGACTGAAGGCATGTGGGGGACAGGGGGACAGAGAAGGGTTCCTGTGGGCTGGCAGCGCCCCGCAAGCTGGAGCACCCTGAGGTGTTGGTCTCCTGGGGCACATAGAGATACTTCAACCACTGGAGAGCTAATGGTCTTGCACTGCTGATCAATACCGCCTGTGCTTTTAGATGTGGCAACGGGTTCAGCTGCACAGAGTGATCTCTTGAATATTCTCTGAGCAAGCAGCCAGGACAGAAAATTGTTGTAATAGCTTTGCTATTAACGAGCCTGCAGAACTTGAGCCAAACAGAAAAGGCCTGTCTAAGTACTACTGAAGCGTTTTGGGCCAGGCATATTCCATGCATTAGGGAAGATTTGTACTCTTTTGACCAGACATCACTGAGTGTTGTCTATTTATACACTGCTAAATATATCCTCTGCAGTCTTCAGACTCTTCTAGCTAGTAGTAAAATTACTTTCCAATATCGTGCTATTTAAATGTGCTTGCTGACACTATTTGATGAGTTTTGTGCTAAGAGAGGAGAGAGTGTGTGTGTGCATGTGTGTTTAAAATAAAAACCATTCTTGAAGTAGTTACCTAAAATGCTTTGGAAATGAAAGGATGTTGTCCATGTAGATGGATAGCAGAAAGAAATGTGGTTGAGCAGAAGCAACACTGGAGACATGCTCAAGCCGGGAAAGCCAAATCCCAACTAGTGTAAGGTTTTGTTGCTTAAGAGTGAACCATTCTTTCTAGAAATATATATGTGTATATATATATCAAATAATCATGCATTTTGCCATGAAATAGAAACATTTGCTTCTAATTAGTCAGATACACCTTCTGGTACCCTGGAGTTTGAGACATCGTTTTGAAAACAAGATGACAGATCTTGAAGAAGAAGTAACTCCTCACTTTTTTGGGGGGTGCAGCAGGTTGGGGTCTCAGTGGTGCTTCTGGTGCTGGTGCCGCTGGCTGGCAGCCCCATCCAGGAGGGCTCTGAGGTGAGACTGATGCTGTCATGGAAACGGGAGTTCAGAGAGGAGTGGGGTTCTCCATGGATGAGAGCTTCACGGTGATGGTAATGGCTGTCCAGGTCACGTTTTGGAAATGGTGTTACAGCGCCAGGGGTGAAAGCAGTGGCCCTGATCCGGGCTGTCACAGCGTTCCTGTGTGTCACTGCTGCGGAGTGGTCAGTCTGTGTCCATGTGTGCATTGCTCTGGAGCTAGTGAAGGTCTGATGGGGCTCCTGAGGAGGGATGGACACTTCTGATGTGCTCCCAGACAACAAACAGGATGGCTTGTTGGCTCGCGCCATGCCCCAGGACAGCTCTGGGTCTGGGCCTCTCCATCCCGAGGTGCATAGCACAGTGACATGGTGTGGTGATGCTGCCAGCCGTGCCCTGCCAAGCACCAGTGAGCACGGGTTTATCTGGCAGCTGCCTTTGCTGCTGAATTGTCCCGTTACTCAGATGGGTGGGTCTGTGGTGTCCCAAGGGTCACCACCTGCATGTCCCCATCCTGCCTGTCCCGCTGTCCATGCCCTGGGGTGGCTGGCTGGGCACAGGCTGGGCACGCTGTGCCGGAGCAGGGCAGCAGCGTGTGTTCCCCTGGAATAAATCGCTCCACAGATAATACTTGCCCTGAGCAGACTGAATAATGCAGAAGGTGATTTGTCAAATGGCTAATTCAAGCAATAATGGGAGCCTCATGAATGCCTCCCTAATTGCATAGCATGTGGCCAGCTCTGAATGTTTGGAGCTGGTTCTCAACGCTGCAGAAGCCATGTCCAACGCCTTGCTTTTGAGGTGCTCTTCTGGATGAAGTTTCTCACCAGGAACTGTCTGTTAGCAAAACGTTTCCATGAAAACACTTGATTAGCTTTACTTTAAAGTGGAATATCCTTTTTTTCCCTTGAAGTTTTTGTTCAGGCTTCTCTGTCAAGATCACGTTGGACTTCTTTTGGGTTGGTGATGGATAAAATGCTTCAGTTTCCATTGCTTCAGCTTTGTTACGTTGCCAGGTATTTGGTGTTTGCTAGGTATTTATTTCTGATTCTTTGTACTACCTGATGTCTGTGCTTGGCCAAGGGGACAGAGAAGCAGGAGGCCTAAGATTGACACAAGAGCCCTCAGCAGTGAGCAATGACAGCCGCATGTCCCCGTGGCAGAGGGACTGAGCACTGGCTGTCGTACAGCAGATGAGCAGGGAAAACACGCACAGGGAAGAAGAAGCATGGTAGAAAAAGTTACACCAAGAGGAAGCCCCAGCACCTGTTCTCAGTACCCTGGTGATGGTGCTGCTGGTCCCAGGGTTTGGGATGGGATTTCTTTGCAACACCAAGAAGTGATGCAGAGATGTTCTGCAGCACGTGGTGAGGTGTGGGCAAAACTGCCCTGGTTTAGCAGGGTTAGCGGTTTAGGCAGGGTTAGGGGTTACCCCTTACCTGAAGTCTCTGCCCCAGCACAGGAAGGCATGTACGGTCACGTACAGTCAGCAATGCCGGTGCGCTCGTAGCTGCACTGTTTTTGTTTTCACCAACGCAATTTTAAAATACTTTCTGTAAAGACCCCTTGACAGGGCTCCGTGGGAGTGGGTCTGAGTAAGGAGCGCAGGATTTGTCGCCTTGTCAGCTGTGACTCAGTGGTTCTGCCGGGTACGTGGTGTTTCGCTGGCGAGCTGTCTATTCGGGACCGTGATTCAGCTGCGCTGTGCGGAGCTGTTTTTGCTATGCTGTGGGCAGATTTGCGGTGCTCAGGGCTGCTCCTGACACATCAATGGTGGAGCCCAGCTATGGCGGTGCCATTCTCCGGGGTCTGGACCTAGGTCCGAGCTGCAGCCCTGGAGCAGCAACCACTGCTCCCCTCCTGCCAGCCCAGCCTGGGCTGGTGGCACCTGATCAGGACCTGCCATGACCAAACTCGGGCACGCTGGCACAGAAACTGAGCATCTGCCACCACGACGGTGTCAGGAGATGGGAAGGGCACCTGCCGCAGATCAGACTGCTGTGGTGTTTGCCGGTGCACGGTGGCAGGGTGTCCTGGCAGGGGCTGTGCGGGGTCCCTTACTGGGTGTAGGTGCAGATGATAACCTTTCCTCGTAGTGTCATGTGATCTGGCAGCACGTGGCCCCATAGTTTGGACCCTGGAGAGGTTTTTTTGCACATCCCAGCTCTGCGCTGCTCCTCTGTGGCCTCTCTGTGTTTGAGCTGTGGCACTTGCCCTGCTGCTGGGGGAAGGAGCAGGACAGGACTGGTGCAGACTGGGAACAGTGTGATGTGCTGTGCTGGAGACAGGGACCATAGGGTCTGCATGGAGAGGACCGTCCCTCCGGGTGACGTGCTGTGCAGAGGCTCTGCCTGTGTCCTGCTGTCACTGAGATGGAATCAAAGAATTGGTTTTATCCAGGAAAGCTGCATTTCTGCAAAGTCTGCAGTACTAGAGTTCATGGGATCAAAGTTGATCAGACACTTTGGTGTAGTTCTGGCCAGCCATGGTATGCAATGATCAAGGTCTGTAGCAGTTTTGAGTTAAACAGGTGCAGAACCTGAGGGGAGCAAAACCCAGGGCAGCTGACCCCAAGCTGACCAACAGAATGATTCCATACCATAAATGTCACGCTCACTATAAACTGGGGAGTTTGCCTGGTACAGCTGTCCCTCTTGGGGAGAGGGTCTCGCCTGTTGTTCTGTTTCCAAAGGGGCCTACTCCCCAGCTCGTTGTGACTGTCACAGCTTGTGGCCACTATATTGTATGCTCTGAAACCCCTCGGCGTGGAGAAGCTCCTGGAAATAGTGGAGGAGTTGTGGATGCTGTAAAACACTGGTATTTAAAAATTTAATAGAAAGCCATAAAAAATCACAGTGCCGAGCAGTTCTCTGTGGGGTGGAGGTCTGCAGTAAAATAAGTCTCTGCAGAGGCTACCAGCTTAGGGAGAGGGTTGTATTTGTGTGTGTGACATACGGTGTTCCTCGGTGGGTGCTGGCTGTTGATGTGGAGCTGTATGGCAAACCCCAGGGCGCTGGTGTCAGAGGGGTGTCTTGGAGCAGAGCTGGCCCCTGCCTGTCTCCCATGTCCTCCTCCCCGCCCAGCTCTGGGATGTGGGGCTGGGGGGGGCTGCAGTGTCCCCTAGGGTCACCCCCCTTGCTGGGGGCAGGCCTGGGGTGTCCCCTCTGACCCATGGCAAAACACTGGGCACCAGGGACCTCTGGGATGGGGATACCCCCCATGCTGTGTCGGGACAGCAGTGTGTGCCATGGTGTGGGGACAGGAATGTTTTGTGGCATGGTGTTTGTCTCTTCCCGCCATCCCAGTTTGCCTGGCAGTGCCATGGACGCTTTGGGGGTGGTTGAAGTGGGAGCTTCCTCCCCTAGGGCTCATATTTCTGTTGTGTTGGTTATTGCCCATTTCTGCCCTGGGTCAGACACTCTGTTTCTAACTTGCTTTATTTAAGAAGCCTTCTGCAAACAAACACCTTCTGTGGACTGAGGTAATCCCCGTGTCCTCTGGTCATAGAAGGAAAACATGACAAATACCATGGAAAAAGACACCGTAAGTCAGGATTGATAGGTACAGCTGCCTGCTAGTTCCAAATGAAGATTGTATTAATTTCTAAAAGAGCAAATTAGGAAAATGGTTTTTAAATGAGCTTTACTAGCGTAGCATTGTGCAGTATATAAAAATGAGTAGAAGATAAACTGCTCAGGTAAATGCCCTTTTGATTGCTTGCATTGCTCAGCCGCGTGATCCTCAGAGGCTCTGCTCGAGCAGCGTAGCCCCTTGCTGCTCGCACAAGGGCTGTGTTATTGTCCTGCGTGGCTCCACCGATGGGCACAGAGAGCTGAGCTGAATAAGCTTAATTTCTTCTAAGAGGCATTAAAGAAGCCTAGGAACAGACCACGTGACTGTATTTAAATTGCATCTGGAAATGATAATAAATAAATAACATTAACGAGGAGCAAAATTGTGACCAGCAGGATGTGAGACTTGGAGAGCCGTGGCAAGGCTGGACTTGCTCCTTGCTAGCTGGAACTCGAGGCACACATGGATTCAGATACCCACATGGATCTCGATGGTCAGTAATGCTCCTGTGATCTATGCCAAGGATGTGAAAAGAGGTGAAGGATGAGCGTGATGAGCAGCAGCACCAGTTACCAGAGGAATCCTAAGGATCTCCATGCTCGGAGGACACGGGGCATTTCTGCTGTTGG
>NW_010175996.1:7410-36548 GCF_000695765.1 Mesitornis unicolor
GGATCTATTGGCTTCCAGCTGCAGCAGCACTGCCTGGGCCCTGTTCCCTCCCTGATGGGAGCAAACTTTGGAAGTGATGCTGAGTGCTAGGATGCAAAAGTGTGTTTTTTCACACCAGAGGCATGATCCTGAACTGACACATGCACAGGGTGTTGTCGAGCAGGACCTCTGCTGAGCAGGATCTCCCTCTGCCAAGGCTCCGCCACCTTTTCAAAGCATGTTCCGGTTCACGGGTGTGGTCTTGGTTTACGTCAACATCAGCAAGTTGTGTGGTGCAACAGGAGAGGATCTCCAGGGTGCGGTCATGGGTGACGAGGACCTGATGTCTCCTCCGCATCTGTTTGGGGACCAAGGCAGGACCTATGTTGGTGAGGTCCGAAGGACCGAGTGTGGGTCAGATCTGGCTCCCCTGTTCCTGCTGGCAGTGGTGTCTCCATGGCCTGTGGCAGCGGTGCTGGTGTGGTGTGGAGCAGAGCGCTCTCAGGGCTCCCTCGGTGGCTGTGACACTCCTTATCGCTGCAGCTCAGAAATGCAGTGCTCGGGGCATCCTGATGGATTTGTGACTCTCCCCATCGGACTCTGTGTTCATAAACCAATTAAAGGATTACATCGTAATAATGTGGAGAGTGTTCTTTGTTTATTAAGTAATGCAGGTGTCATTCAATTAGTGACAGACTGACCTGCTGTTGTCAAGATGTGGGTGTCAACCAGGTCCGAGTCCTGAGCTCTGCTTCTCAGCTCTGCCCATGACCTTGCCACACCCCACCACATCAGCTGGCTGTGGACTCTGGTGCTGTCTGCTGGGAGGTGAAACCCGGGGTGGCCCCGGTGGCTTTGCTGGGCTGAGCCATGGACAGTGCTCTTCCAGGCACGGCATTTGGATGGGTTGGGTGGCATGGGGAGAGCAGGATCTGGCGTCTGCCCCCTGTACTGGCACGGCTTTGCTCGAGGAGCTGCCCTAGGTATGGCCCAGCACCAGTTAAAGCAGGAGACTTTGTTAAGGTTTTTGCTGCCGTCTTGCGTTATGGAGTGATACCAGGCTAGACTGGGTGTTTGATGTTCGGCATGGTGACCATGGGTGACCATGCTGTCCTCCCCATCCCTGTCCCCAGCTCTGCTGGTGGTGCTGCAGCACATTTCCCATGGCACCGTGGCGTGGGCTTGGGAGCCACCACGAGTGCCGTGGTGCGGATGGAGATATCAACGGGGGCTGAAATGTCCGTTCCCTGTGGTGGGGCCCTGGATGCTGAGGGTCCTGCCCAGGGAGGTCCCTCAGGTCTGGACCGTGTGGTTACGTCCAAGGGAAGGCAGAGGACTGTGGGCATTTGCTGCAGCCATGGTGTGGCCCCGCTCTGAGCAGGAGATCTCAGGGGTGTTGTGACTTGTGTCATGGCACCAGCACGATGCCCAGTCTGGGCACAGCTCCACCAGCAATGAGGGGCAGAGAAACAGAAATGTGAAAACACCTTTACATCATTCAGACTGTGCCAGAATAATTTGGGAGTAGAATATGGTCGATTCAGTGGATTTGGAGATTAAATTAAAGTTTGAATCTCAGTGAGAGGTGATTTGTTCCCAGGTGAGAGGCACACCATGAAACTCAGCCAGCCCAACCCCAGTGCATAGCTGGGACTTGGTGGGTACCAAAGGTGTTCCCAGACCACCAGAACTTTCCAGAAAGATCAGGAGGTTTCGCTGTCCAAAACAATGAACACTGATCAGAAGCATGCCCTGGTTTTCCATGCAATCCCATGACAAAATTACACTTAGTTTGTAGCACAGATCAGACAGTGTCTCCCTCCTTACATGTTGAATGCAAATATAATGCAAAAAAAAGGAGTATCTGCACACATGTGCAAATACAGACATGAAAGCAGCGCATGTAGCCTGGCAGCGCTGGAGTAGTGTAAGCACCTGGCAGCAGAAGGGAATTATCTCTGAGGACCAATACTGCCTTGTAGACCTAGAATAAATTGCTCTTATTTTGTGGCACTTAACTTTCTCGATTGCACTTTGCGGGAGTTTGCTTGTCTGGCAGTCACTGCTTGTCACGGGGAACCCGGGCTGGGGCCTGGCAGCTGCCTGCACCGCAGCCTGGGGCTGGAGGGGTAGGAGGTCCCGCAGCTGGCTTCCCCTGCCCAAAAATGGGAAAGACAGAGGACGGCAAGAGGAGGGACACAGGGTGACTGGGGGTGCTGTGGAGGAGGGGCTGCCCTCACCCTGCCCCCACCCTGCCTTCACCTCCTGTGTCCTTGCCCCCTTGCCCTTGTCCCCATGCCCTCACACACTGCAGGCAGGGGACAGCCCCAGCGCCGGGCAGACCCATCCCTGCCTTCCCAGGGGAATAGCGCCTTTATTTCCGCCCTGGCAGTCTGTGAGATATGAGATTGTAAAATCCTGACTCTCCTTATAGAAAAACCCACCACAGGAGAAAGGCACACACTTTTTTGGGAGCAGGGGAAAATTAATGCTGATTTCCCAGTTGCTGTGAGGCTGTGCTGTGGTAACTATGGCAACCAGGCTTCAAAGACAAGGGTTAAAATGCAGGTTTCCCAACTTTGGTACCAGCTGAGGAGCCCCCCTTTCCTTGCCTTTTCCCCAGAAGATGGGGTTCAGGGAGCAGGAGGGACAGAGGCTCTGCCCCACCAGCCCCTGTCCCCAGGGATGGGGATGGTGGACCTGGCACTGGCGTGGTGGGCACCAGCATCAGCCTTCAGAGCTGTGGTACTTGTGACGCCTTCTGCTGTGGTACTTGTGATGCTTTAAACCTCCCAGGTGCTGCTTCTCTTCATGAAGCTCAGGCGGCTTCTTCCAAATCCTTCCCAAAATGACAAGATTTGAGCCTGTTTCCTTGGGGGGAAAAGTGAAAGTGTGGGGTCTCCCTGGTCACAGCGTCACAGCTCTCCCGTGGCACTTGGTGTGGGTTTCCACATGCTGGCAGTGGTCAGCACTCCCGACATTTTAACCTTTCCTATCCCCGTGTGATGCAGCGTCTTACTTTGTTTTTACCTATGCTCTGCTACTTTTTTTAAAATGTGCAGTTGCTTAAGACTGCAACTTTGACATGGCATTCACTCCCGTGAAGAGGTTTGTACACTAATGTGATACAATCATATTGCAGTAGGACGGTATCTAAATGCTTCTAAATGTCAGTTCATGTTGATGCATAAATGCTGTTTCATCATTAAATTAATTGTAAATTCACCACCTCTGGGCACTTGGGAATGATGGACACTGCAGCTCTCCCAGTTACCAGCCGACATTCACGCAGCCAAGATAATGGGGTATGAATGAGTTCCTGATATTTGGAGGGGCTGCGGGAGGGTACCTGTTACCAGTTAAGGAAGGGGACAAAGGTGATGGATGGAGGTCAGCTCCCAACAGGGCAGGATTGAAAACAGCAACTTGCCTGCATCCTCAGCTTCATTTGAAGTTGCTGTCAGCTCTGTGCTGTCAGAGCAATGGATCCAACTGTCCTGGTCAGTTCCAGCTGTGCTGGTCAGTTCCAGCTGTGCAGGTTGGTTCCAGCTGTGCCAGTCAGTTCCAGCTGTGTCAGACGGTTCCAGCTGTGCCGATTGGCGACTGCTCCTTGTGCCCATCTGTCCAGGTGTGCTGGCTCCCTGTGCCCTGGCCCCTCGCCCCTGTGCTCCCCGCACTGATCTTTGGCACTGAGGGGCTGCTGCTCCCCACAGGCTTTGGGCTGACCTTGGTGCTGGCTCCCCGCCTGCTTCCAGTGTGCTCCAGTGCTCTGGTGCCCTCAGGGAGCATTGCAGTGCTCCGGAGATGTGGCCGAGCCAGGCCAGTGCAGCAGCCAAGGCACAGACCGCGGCCCATGGCAGCCTGTGCTGATGGGTGGTGTGGGATGCTGAGCCAGCAGGGTGACGGGGTGTTGCATGGCCCCCCTTGCGTGTGGCACTGCTGGGATCCCTTCTGAATGTGGTGGATGGGTTGGGTAGCATGGGGAGAGCAGGACCTGGCGTCTGCCCCCTGTACTGGCACTGGCTGAGGGAAGAAGAAGGAGGATGAGTGCGATGGTAGCACCGCGGTATGCAGCAGTGCCTGTCAGGGTGATGGGCACCCATGTCCCCGTCCTGCCGGCATGGGCGGCCGGGTGCATCCTTCTGCAGGAAACCTCCCATTGTCAGGTCACGGTGTCTCGTCACCTCTGTGGAGGTGATGATGCTTGTGTCCCTTGCAGTGCCGGCCTTTCACATGTTATCAGTGTGTTCCAGGGGTTATCACTGAGGACAGAGCTGATGGCTGGATCTTGCCCCTGTGAGAGCGGGATGCTCTGCTCTTGCATTTGCCTCAGTTACCGAGGGACACCGGGCTTCAAAATGGAATCACTTTGCTCTGTGAAAAGTCTTTTCCAATGTATTCCAGCTGTGCCGTGGTGGGTGCACGTACTGAGTATAGATGTGTCAGAAGGAAATTGCACATAAAGACAGCTCTTTACAGCGAGAAGATGCAGTGAGGACAGTCAAATCTCATTCAGGGACTGTGTGAAGGAAAGGCTCCCTGGCAGCACCAGGAGATATCGCTCAGTGCTTTGGGGATTTGTTTGTTTGTTTTTCCTGTGTGCATATGTAAATGAGAGTTTAACTGATTGCAAATGGCAAAGTAGCACATTCCCCTGATTTAAATGGGTAAAGCAGTGAAGCATTGCAATATCGCTTTCAGCGTTGTGAGCTGTCCCATGCCTGGCTCTGCTGCGCTGCTGGGTGAGGGTCCCCTTCCTGTGTCACCCTCAATGCAGAGCCTGACAGGTGACCCCACACCTGTGCGGCTTGGTACCAGCTCACACCTGCAGCCCGTGACCCTGTTCTGCCACAGCAGGGGAGCGGACGATCAACGTGTCGCTGCTTCTGCAGGGATGGGGGGCACCCAATGATACTGTGATGGGGGAGCCTCAGCAGGGGTCAGGGCAGCCTCCCTGGGCAGGGGCAATGGTGCGGTCCCCAGGGTGACGCTGGGCTGCTGCTGTCTTTGTCGGTTGTGGCCCGTCAGCCCAGCAGGTCCTGGTGCCAGTGGGGTCATAGTGCATGTGGGGTCATATCTACCAGTGGGGTCATACCTGCTGTGGGGTCATACCTGCTGTTGGTTTTGTATGTGCTATGGGGTCATAGCTTCTCTTGCAGTGTCCAGGTATCACCCCAGGCGTTGTCACCGCTGCCACCAGCCGGGCTCAGAGAGCAGTATGACTGCTCTCGGGGATGCTCCAGAGATGCTGGTTTGTGGTACTGAGTATTCATGTGTCCCCAAGAAGTTTTGTGATGTTTTCAGTGACAAGGTGAACACAGACCTAAGGGTGATCCCCTGCCCTGTCAGTGTTGCTCAACCCAGGCATTTCCTCCCTTAGGGCCCACCTCAGCCAGGGACAGCTCAGCACCCGTCCTTGTGGGACCAGGGTCTGCTCCACAGGGGTGCTGGGTCATCAGCTCCGGGGCTCTGCCTGCAGGCTCGGATCCTGCCCCCCAGCCCCGGCTAGCCCATAGCTCTTCTTGTCCATGAAGACCGTTTATTTATTGCTTCCTTCTCCCCATACACAACTGCCCCTTCTTTTTTTTGTCTTTGTCTCTCTGTGCTGCGTGTCCCTGGTTGTGGAGAGTTGGGAGCAGGAGGATGGAGATCACTGCCTCTGCCAGGGCAACAGCACCGGGGCTTTCTTTGAAAAATAATAACAGTTATTGTTACCAGTGTTACTGTTTTTATTGTAGTACTCCTTTCTCTAACATTTCAAGGAAGTTTACATTCGAAACTTGCAATCAGGTGGAACTGCGGGAGGCTGGGAGAGAAACCGTGTTCGGGGGGTCCTGGCAGCAGCACAGTGCTGGAGGAGGAGAGGTGCGTGTATGAGCAGGAGGTGTGCGGGTACATCGGGAACTAAGGGAGCACCAATAATGCCACAAAAACGTCTCTTTGAGGAGTAAAATGTGCAGCCCTGACAGTAAAGCAATATATAGAAGGCACGTATCTTCCAACAGACATCGAAGTTCTGTTTCTGGAGAGATGTAACGTTACCGTGCTCACAAAATCAGCAGCACTTGAACTGCTGAGTGCAAACAGACTTGAAAACGATTGCTGGTCCTGTGAGCGCTGCAAGTGCAGCCCTGGGCATCGCCCTGCACCACTCTGTGTCCATGCTGGGAATCTGAGGTACTTTATTTTTATCCATCTCCCCTGTCCCATTTTTAGTCACAAAATTGAGCAAGAGCAGAAAGCCAAAGAGGTAGAAAAGAGAGAACTTTAATATAAAAGCTGAAAGTTTAAAAAAAGTTTTGGATTCCTTAAAGTTATGTTCTCTCCTTTTGTCACTGCTGGGCAGCCGGCATCAGGAAATGCCTCCAAAGTTTTCTGATTAAAACTTTATGCTAAAAGATGCCATTTTTTGGAATACAAAGTGCTCTGCTCAAAACGTTTGAAGTTTGATGACTTTTCCTTGCATTTGGGACACGTTTTGGCCTGACCTGCCCAGGCCAGTGGCTGTGTGGTACTGGGGTACCTGGCGCTGTGCCCAGGGTGCAGAGCTGGGGGCACGCTGTTCCCTTTTTTTGCTGTAGAACTAAAAATGGATGAATAACTATGAGAAACCTGCCATATCTCCAAGCATGGGCAATGGGCTTTTCCCTGTGTTCTCTTCCTCCCTCTCATTAAACTCCTTTCTGATGAAGCTGCCGGTGAGCAGGATGTGACAGCACTGCGTCACCAAAAGATGCATTCCTGTGCCTAGAAACCTAGAAATCAGGGAAAGTAATGCATTTTTAAAGAGGACGTTCTGGGGAGAGCAAAGTACCTCCTTTGATTTCTGTGCATAATTTAAGGGTAACTCAATTAGCTTCAGTAAAGTCATGCTAATTTACCTGAGGTACAAGTTTGAGGTTTCTTGTTTCTACAAGCCTTTTCCTGCATAGTGCTGCTCTTTCTCCTTTTGTTAAAAGGGAACTGCGTAATTTTCCTGATATTAATTAAGATAAGAGGGAATTATACCTAAATGTATTCAGTGGAAGATAAATAAGTTTAAAACATGCCCGAACTCCAGATTAAAATCCCGGGGCTGGTCACCAATGGGGCGCAGGCACCCATGGATCCACAGGGTTTTGGTGGGTGGCACAGCCAGGGGTGCAGCCTGTGGAGCCACCTGGGATCCGCATGGGCTTCGTTTTCATTTTTTCTCTGAAAATTGTGAAGATTGGGAAGGCTCGTGCAGCGAAGAGAGGCACTGGAGCATGGCTGTGCCGCAGCTGCCAGGTGTTGAATGATGCCCGCGCTGAAGCCCCTGGTGCTGGTCCCTGTGCTGCTGCAAGCGATGGGGACATGTTTTGGGTGGGAAGGTGTGGGCAAGGGTGTTGAGGTCTGCCTAGATCCCTGTCTGCTTCAGGTCGCTGTTGGCAGTGGTGATGGGATGCAGGCTGGAGGAGCCCTGCGTGGCGCTGGCAATAGCCAGAACCTGGTCCTGGGCACCCCTGCACAGCTGAGCCACAACTGGGTGCACCCGAATTGTGGCGTCAGAACGGGGCTCCAGGCACGCAGCCCCTCACCTTGTGCGGGATTGTGGGGACGTCCATGTCCTGATTTGAGCTGAATACAACTAATTTTCTATTTAGTGATTTTACTTTTCAGCTCAGTCTCTTTTAAGTGGCTGAACTTGTTGAAAACTAGCAGGATGTTTTTCCCAGACTACTGCTAGAAGATATGCTCAAGGTCAGTTGTCTCATCGTGGATGCCGTGTCTGCACCTACGGGTGGGGAAGCGGACCCAAAACTGACCAACGAGGTATTCCATCCCACATATGTCATACTCGGGATAAAGCTGAGGGATCACGAGGGTCTCTACCCTTCTTCCATCTTGGAGTTCTTCCATCTTGGACCCTTCCGCCTGTCTCGATCCTGCAGAGGCCAAGGCCTGAGCAGAACTCTGCTGGTTTGTCTGCCACTGATCCTGATTTGTGTGTTCTGCATCTTGCTCCCACCTGCTGCTGAGTTTGGTCTGGGACTTTTCCAGTGCCCGACTCCACAGAGTCTCTGGTGACGTATTCGTTATTGAGGGGAGGGTGGGGGAAGGATTTTGTATTGGTTTTGTATGTATTTGTACATATCTGTATGTATTTCATTATTTTCCTATTTACAATATTATCCTGTAGTATTAGTATTATTGTTTCATTAAATCTGTTAGTTTGTTTTCCAACCCGTAAAGTCTCTCTCCCTTATTCTCTTTTCCCTTCTGGGGTAGGGAGAAGGGCTAATAGAGAGCATCTGTCCAGGATTTAGTGGCTGGCCCAGTCCTAAATCACGACAGTCCACCCATCAGCACTGCTCTCATGACTTGACAGAAATCTTGCAGCAGCAGCGCAGTAGATCAATTTTTGAGGCTGCAATTAAAATCTAAACTTCTTTGCCAGAGCCTTAAGTACGTCTCTTATCTGAAACACTCAGACACATTGCTGAGTTAAGAAAATTAGGACCAGAAGACCCATTAAATTATCTGGCACAGGAGAGAGAGCTGTAAAACCTGCAAACGGACTGGATCTCACGCTGCAGATGCGATGATATCTTCTCTATACACGAAGATGTAGAAAAGGAGGGAAAAGACCTTTCAGAATATTCCTCTGGGCTAGAAGTTTTGAAAGTGTCTGAGCATTTTTTTTCCAAAAATCTCTGTAAAGTATTTTTGATCTTGTCCAGCTGAAGGAAAACCTGCTTTGTTTGCGTATTTTTACTTTTTTTGCCCTACAAGATGTTTGATCCATCGTTTTGGAAAAAGACAAAAAGATACAGCACTGTTCTGTCAGCCCTTCCCCTATTAATTAAAATGATCTGTGATAATTAGATTCAGAAACTGTTCAAAACTGTAACTCAGAGATGAGCTAAGGTCGCAAAAATAATCGCGGTGCAGCTTCTCCATGTCTCAGACATGCAGTTCCTCAGTCTGTGCAAGCTCTGAGCTGCGGTTTATTAAGAGGAAGGGCCTGGTGTTAAGTTGCAGCTGTATTGATTAGCCCAGGCTCAGAGCTTAATAACCGGCAAGCCCAGCAACGTGGCTTATTAATGCCACGCAGCAGAGGATAGAGAAACGGCCAGTTAACACAGGACATAATGATGTACTTGCTTGAGCAACGACTTGTTTAAAACTGCAGGTCCAGAGCGGCTGTGTGGGAGCTGGGGAGCCGGTGGGGTGCTGAAGGACTGGGGTGCTTTTGGGGTGCTGGAGGACTGAGGTGCTGGGGAGTGTTGGAGGACCAAGGTGCTGGGGGATGCTGGAGGACAGAGGTGCTGGGGGTGCAGGGCAGCGGGTGCTGCTGCAGCCCCCCCCATTTCTCACTTTCCTGAGCCATGTCTCTGCCAGGCCATGGTTTTAATTCTCCTCCCTGCTCCACAGAAACATTTCTGCACAACGAGGATCTTTTTTTTGTGCCTGAATGTCTGTCTGCTGAGGTCAGTGGAGGTTTTCTAATTAAAATGCTAAATATCCCTGGGTCAGGTACCAGGTGCAGAAGGAGAATTACATTTTAGGTACAAATAAAAGCCTGTCACAGAGCTGGACCTACCAGCAGGCAAAGAGAGAAACACCGTCAGGGTGATGCAGAAGAGTAAAGTTTTCAGTGATTATTTCTGTTTGCCATTTGCAAAGCAGAGAAATGCAAACTCACGGAGACAGTGAGATATTTTCTACTTCTACAGGAACTAAGAAAAAGGTTAAAAAGTGACAGTGTAAGTAAGGCATTTTAAAAGTGGCAGAACTGGATAACTGGTACCCAGGAGTATTAAAATAATTGGCCAAGGAGCTCCCCGAGACAGTAATGGTTTATTTTTAACAAATCCTGGAACACTGTGGATGAACCAGAGGAATGGGAAAAGGCTAATGAAAATTGATAGGAAAATTAAATATGATTGGGTCCGGGGGGAATTGTCCCCCTCCTGGGCCGGATCCCTCTGCTGCCTGCCAGCCTCCAGTGCTGATGCTCTCCTCACGCTCTCACCCTCATCATTTCCACCGCAGGCTCTTCCCAATGTGGAGCAGTGGAGTCTCCTGCCCTGCTGCCCCTGGGGGCCGTGGGGATGCACTGCCAGATGGTGCTGGCCGTGGTCAGACCCCTCTCCGTGCCCTTGTCCCTCCTGGATGCTCTGCCTGTCCTTGCTTCTCTGACTCCGCACCCTGCCCTCCTCTGCTCCTGGTGTGGCTGCCCCCGGCATCCAGGGATGCTTTCAGGGTACTCTGTGTTTTGCAGTGCTGTTTCACGAGCATTCTCCCTTTTACAGGGGCTTGGGGCCTCTCGCTGTCCAGCCCAGCTCAGGGTTCCTCTCTGGGGTTGTCCCTGAGACTTCAGTCCCGTGGCTTCCCTTTCCCCATCAGAAATAGGAGTTCACCGGTCTCCCACCTCTTCCCAAGCCCTGTCTCTCAGCACTCTTGTGTTTCTCTGGCACCTGTTGTGTCCTAAGCCCTGCTCTCTGGTCTCAGCGCCTTTACCAGCACACCTCTCGTCATGTCCTGATCTCTCGGACCCTTGTTGCAGAGAAAGGCTTTGCGTTTCATGGGCCTCTGCGGTTCTCCTGACTCCACTCCGCCCCGTGCAGCTTTCGTTATGCATCTCCTTGTACCCAAGGACCTCCTGTCATCTCCAAAGCATGCCAGGGTTTTACATCCTTCAGCAGTATTATTCTGTTGCCTCTAAGCAGTAATCTGGCAATTATAGAAAGAACTGATATGAGCTGATAGTGTGGGCTTGGTGCATCATTTCCCAATTGCACCACAGAG
Source organism: Mesitornis unicolor (assembly GCF_000695765.1). NCBI lineage: Eukaryota > Metazoa > Chordata > Aves > Mesitornithiformes > Mesitornithidae > Mesitornis > Mesitornis unicolor. The sequence goes on from NW_010175996.1 coordinate 18,163, forward strand.
ATCGGTGTGATGGCTCTCTGCAGGGTGTTATCTTCTGCTCTGTCCTCTGCAGGCTCACTTTTTGCTCTTTCTGGGAGGGTAAGCCCCCGATTTTTGAACCCAGTGGAAAGCACAATGGATCACGTTGTGTGTCACCTGTGGGAGACGCTGGGTGCCACCAGGATGGGTCTGCTGGTAGCTGTCATCGGTCACTACAGCCTGTGCAGAGCTGGTGTACATGGCCATGCAAGAGGGCTCCCCACCAGACCCCGCCAAGCAACCTTGCATCCGAGCACCCCTGCAGCTGAGCACCCCTGTGGCTGAGCATCCCTGTGACTGAGGACCCCTGCATCCGAACACCCCTGTGGCTGAGCACATCCCTGTGGCTGAGCACCCCTGCATCCGAGCACCCCCGCATTCGAGCACCCCCGTGTCTGAGCATTCCTGTGGCCGAGCATTCCTGTGGCCATGCATCCCTGCATCCGAGCATCCCTGCGGCTGAGCACCCCTGCGCCCTGTGCCTGAGTAACCCTTTCATTTCTGTCTTTCCCTGACTCTGCAACTGATCCCCAATTTGCTGTCTGTCCTGCTTCCAGAGCTCTGCTAACATTTCATGCAGCTAATCTTCACTTTATTCTGTTGTTTTTCCCTATATCAGGAAACCATAAATATGTATTTTAGAGCTGTTGGTTTTTTCAAGCGTGTGGAACTCTACCTCCTGAAAAAATCCCAGCAGCAGATTTTGAGCCAAAGGGAAGATTGCAAAAATAGTTTCTCCCTTATGGCACATTGAAAGTTTCTCTTTTAGGCTAAATTGCCCAACCCTGACAGATGTAGCTGAAGTTCTAAAAAATATGAGTCCCTGTATTTCACTGAAACTGTCATCCTTGGTAGGTAAGGGAAAATACTCATTGCATTGCGGTCCTGAGCCTCTTGCACACACTCTAGATCAATGTGCGAAAAGGCAGGGCTTTGCAGGCAGGGAGGAGCAGGGATGGGCAGGGGAAGGCAGGGACAGGCGGAGTGCAGCCCCTCCAGGGGCTCCTCCAGCCCAGGAGCCTCCATGGGGATCCCACACTTCTCGCTCCCCTGGAGCCAAGCTGGGGTCAGTCCTCTTCCTGTGAAGGGCTTCCAGGCGAGATAACGTGGTGGATTAATTAGATAGTTAAGTGCTAATAGCAATTGAGAGGAGACGTACATGCTGTATGCCGCTAAGTTTGAGTTTATTAAAACTCCTTTCTGTATGGCCTATTAATTTTTGATGACTTTAGATAAATTGCATTCAGCCTGAAATAAATTAAAATAAGTGCATATAAATCATTTACTATTCTTGGCTCCTGCAAAACAAATTTCTATTTCAGCTCTTGTTGTCCTTCTTTTATTACACTTATTCTGCTGGAGCACATAGTTTGTTACTGTGGTAAAAATGTTTTATCTCCTTGAGGTTCCCTGGGTTTGCCTTTGAAGTGTCAGGGCTGCTGTAGACATGGCACATCTTATATCATTTCAGCAGCTAATTTGACCACATCTGTTTTGATTTACCATTAACAGGCCAGACCTAAATACTAAATAGGTGTTCTTTCATGAGAGGGCTCTATGGTTTGTACCTGGTATTGCTTGGCATTAAATTAACTTTAGAACTTAAAATCCAGCTCATGTTTTATGACTCACATCCACAAGTGATGTTCAGGCGAGTGTAGAGGCTACCCTAATAAATGCCCATCTGGTTTTAGTTCATTTAATTTACTATGTGTTTATGTATGAGTACAGTGACTAAGAAAAGAATTGGCCTCAGTTAATCCTGCAACAATTGCAAGATATTATTGCTAGCATAATAAATGTCCATCTGGAGTAAATCTTTGTTAGTTTACTTTTAATTTTGTAGACTGCAGAAGTGGGGCAGTGGAATAAATGAGTTATTTTTATGGCCTTGATGAAACCTATGCAGTGTTTAGGCTTGGTCCTGTGTTTTTGCCTCAGCCCTGGTTTTCCTTGGCTCTGTCACTGGTGCTCTCCCCGTCTCGGTGCCGTTTCCGCTGCTCACGATTTCTCTTGACCCAGCTGCTCCTCTGTTCACTGGAGCTTGGCTGCAGCACCCTGTACCCGGGTCCCATCGGTCTCAGGGCTGGTGCCTGTTGGGGAGTGTGGGTGTTGGTGTGTTAAACACCACAGAGTTTGGAAAAGGGAACCTTACGAATAATGTTATTACATTTTAATCACAGCAGTAAGTCAGAAATTGCCAACGCTGGGCATCCTGCACTGACATACGATGGCGGCCAGAAATGAGTGATTTCAGGGACTCCCAGAAGGGTGCATGGCAGGGTCTGTCAGGCAGAGTACACATCTGTCCGTCTGTCCTGCGGTCCATTTGCTTCCCCTTACTGGAGCTCCTGGAGGTTACACATCTGTCCGTCTGTCCTGGGACCTGTTAGCTCACCATTTCTGGAGTACCTCGGTGCCTCACTTTCTGGTACGTGCCCTCATTACTCCCTTCTGCGGCATGGCTGTTACTGCTTGGCTTTCCAGTAATGATCCTGGGTGGTTTTTTGTGCTGAGCCTCCTGCTCGTCCCTGTGTGGAAGGCAGAAAGGGCACTCTGGTCACCCCGTTTCTGGGGTGTGTAGTTCCATGCTCCCTTTTGCTATCCCAGGTCCGTGTGCGTACCTGAATAAAACTACTCTCCTGACTCCTTGGATGATCAGGGGTCACATCCCCTGTGTGCCCCCTGGGGTATCTCCACCTCTGCGGCCCTGGGCGTCGCTGCGGGGCTGGGAGCAAGGGCATGGGGTCAGACACGGGGACAGGGCTTCAACCCCCAAACTGGGGTGGGGGGGATAAATCTGAGCTCGGGGCTGCATCCGCCAGCACGCTGGGGCACTGAGCATTGCTGCACAAGGGCTGAACTGGGGAGATGCCAGGTCATTTTCTTACTCTCTGTCCAATTTAATACAATGCATTATTTCTAAATTACCTGAGTTAAACTACGAGGCACACTGGTTCGAACTTTGTTTTGGTTCTCTGAATGGCAAATATTTTTTTTTAATAGAAATAATGAGATTTTCCTTGTGGGAAAATTGAGTTTGGGAGATGCCATTTGCTGTCGAAAGCTGTGAAGGTGATAGCCGCCCATCCAGTCGCAGTGCTGGGGAAGGTGCTGTGGTGGACACGACTGTGGTGCGGCTGAGGGAGGGACAGGTGGTGGCACGGTGAGGGGGTGGCATCCATGGTCTCCCCAAGGGCTCTGTGAAAGGTTGCTTCGGCAAAAAGAGAATCAGAGTAATCTATTTTGAGGGTTTTTTGGTTAAATTTTCTATGGCATTTTGTAATCTGAGATTAAAACTCCAGCAAAGCAGATCTGCAGCTTTGGCAAAAGTTTACTCTCAGGAATGGTTCTAACTCTTTGATTTCATAAACTTCTCGTGTTGAGGAGGAAACTCATGGCTGTGTTTGTTAGTGAGGCTATTGGACTTTTCCCCATCTTACCCTTATTTTCCCTATTTTATAACAATGTTTTCAATCAAGTGTTGGGGCTGCGTTTGGGCTGCAGTGCTGGTGTCAACTGCGTCCCCCCAAGCCTAGTCTGTCTCACCGTGTGCAGTCACAGAGCAGTTTGGGCTGGAAGGGGCCTGTGAAGAGCATCTCATAATCTGGTACCATGCACTTCAGCAGCTTCTGAGATAATTTATTTTTAAGTACAAAACAAACTGGTGACTTGTCCTGCAGAGAGCTTTGCCATCTTCCTTGCCTGAAGCCCATTAAAAATCATTGGCAGGACTTTGCCAGAGCATCGCCAGTGCCGCAGGCACCCTGAGCCTCATGTCCCGCCTGGCTGGGGCCTTGTCGGAGGCCAGGGGTGCCCTTTGGGGACTGGCCCCACCTTCTCCTTCACCACCAGCAGGCACGGGTGCAGCTGGGCAGCACTGGCTCCAGCTCTGCGTTCCCAGCATCAATGCGCCTGGCCCCTGAACCCCTGCTCCAACCTGTGCTTTCTGGGCTTTGGCTTTGGACAGGTGTTTCTGAAACAACTGCTTTGTGCTGGGCTCTCAAACCTGCATTTCCTCTAAAACAAGTGGGAAGGGAAAGCTGGAAGTGCACGTTCTGGGATGGCACCGTCTGCCATTGGCTCCCTGCCACTCGCAAACGCTCTCTGTTTCGGATGAGTTTCCTGGCTCTCTGCATCCCTTCACAGCAGTGTGTGCTTTCCATGACGGGGTACCCAGGATGCTCCTGCAGGATTGTACCTCCCCACACCACTAGGAACGCGCTGCTTTGGCAAACTGGGTGACAGGGACGTGTCAAAGCAAATCCCTTCGCGCTTGTGTTGTGTTTTGATGTTGCAAAAACACTTGGTTTTGAAAATGCTACGATATTCCAATGCAATAAAAATGTTTTGATAAGTCAAAAGCTGTTTTGTTTAAACAGTTATTCACTTTATTCACTTAGGCTCGCTTGCATTTTTAAGATCTGCAATTAATGCTGGTCTTACAGTCAGTACTTAGCGTATTTGTGTAGTATTGAGTATGGCAGTGCCCCAGGAGCTGAGAAACGGCACAGCTTGGTGCTTCTGACTTTAAAACCCAACACTCATTTGCTGACCTGCTTGAGGGGCTTTTGGGGAGGTGCTGCTGGCTGAGGAGGCCGTGCTGCTGCTAAGCCCCCAGCCCAGCGGGGCGGCGGCAAATGCAGTCATGCTGCCTGTCCTGCATTGTGTGCAGCTGCGGGGATAATGCTGAGGGCTCCGAGAAGAGGAAGGAATCCGCGATGCACATTTTAGAGGGGGCTGGGCAGAGGAGCCTGCAAGTGCCCAGCTGTGCTCACAGCACCGGGACAGCAGCAGAAGGCCTGACTGTGTGCGGTTGTTGGTGCACGCTGCTCACAGCAATCGTGGGAGGGAGTGGTGTGTGGTGGTGATGGACAAGCGGTGTAGGTCTGTTGCTCGCTGGCAGCTCCTTGTGTCCGCTGGTTTGGAGTTGCCTTGGGCCATTGGTCTGTCATGGGGAGGGATCACTGCTGCTGGACCCAGAGGACAGATCGCCTGTCACACACACTTTCCACTTCAAGGACAAGGAGCAAATGCAGAGAAAAAAGCCAGGACAGGCTCTCAGCTGTGCCTGCTGGAGCCCAGGGTAATTACACAGCTACAGACAGCTTGCTGGGTTTTACACTGATGGGCAGAGTGTGGATATTCCTTACTCTTCATGAGTGTAAATGGAGACAGGAGTGTTTTCCTCTGCAGATAAATGCCTGGATCCAGAGCTGAGTGCCCAGCCTGGAGGTGCTGGCGGTGCTGGTGCTGGGGTAGAGCCCCATGGGGCTGGGGGAGAGCCTTAAGCCTATTGCCCGCCCAGGCCAGGCACCCCCCAGGGCTCCCACAGCCTGCCTGCGAGCACTGCCCTTCTCTTACCCTTCTCAAGGGGTATTTTCATCACAACCAGCATCTTTTTCAGCAGCCGCTCTGTTTTGTGCTTGTGTAAGTCCCTATCTCCTCAGGCCATGGCAAGGTGAAGTGCCCCCCAGTCCCCTGTATCAGGGGGCCATGGGGGATCACCCAGCTTGTTTTACCCACAGCACAACTATCAGGGCTGCAGCCACATTTCTGCGTGCCCATCGGGTCATCCCATGCATCCTGTTGCTCCTCGTTGGTTACACAAACCCATGATGAGCTGCCTTGGCCTCAGCCTGTGCATCCCAGCTTGCCTTACTCCAGGACTTGCTCAGCGTTTTAATTCGTGGTGTTCCAAATGTGTTCATTTTAGCTGGCAGTGGCAGTACCTGAGCAGCGTTGTGCATTGCTCTTGTGTGTGGCTGTGGGCTCGGGGATGTGCCAGCAGCAGGTGTGTAGGTGTGCAGAAAGTGTGCAGGAAGTGTGCAGGTGTACAGGAAGCATGCAGGCTTGCAGGAAACATGCAGGGAGCATGCAGAAGGCATGCAGGGAGCATGCAGAAGGCGTGCAGAAGGCATGCAGGAAACATGCAGGGAGCATGCAGAAGGCATGCAGAGGGTGTGCTGCCCTGTCTGCCCGGTGCAGGACAGTCACCGTGGTGGCCCTGGCGTGCTGCTGTCAGTGTGTGTGGCAGCTGGTGGTCAGATGCCGGTCCCCGTGTGTTCAGACGTGTGCCCTGGGACATGTGTGTGTTCAAGAGAGTGTGAACACTGCCATTTCCAGGGATTTGGGTTGTTTTCCCTTGTTGTCCTGCTCCCCGCCATTCCTCCATCTCTGTGTCTGGGGCTGGTTTTGGTCTGGTGATGCTGAAGCTGCCCACACTGGCTGGGCAAGCTGTGGTGCTGCAATGGAGGTGCAAGACACGAGAAGCTGCGTCAGCAGCAAGGAAGGATCTCGAGGCCTGGAGAGTGTCTGTGTTCCCGGCTCCTGCTGGAAACTCCTCGCTGTGACGCAGGAGCCATGCTCCATTTGCACTGGTGCGGGTAACCCAGTATTATTTTTTACGTTTTTGAGGACTTGGCATTTTTGAATGTTGTCTGCTCCAGACAACATGAAACAGTTCTAAAATAAAGTGCTTTAGAAGTAAATAAAGGATAATTACACTATTTTTCTCCTCAATTTCTGAGCTTTACAGGCATGTTTATAAGCTGTACTGTGCAAGGGCAAGAGCTGAAGCATTTTGGTGAGAAACAGCACAAATCTAGAAATGGAGCTTTTGAGGAAGAAACATACATTATGCAGGAGATGCAGCATCCCCGTGTGAACGAAATCTCCCCTCTTTTAGTTGAAGTCCATGACGTTGTCCCATCCTTGCCCCCTTGCTGCCAGTAGTTGTTGGGTTCAGCCTCCTCTGCCTCCTGGGAGCTCCGGTGTGCAGTTCTCTCCACACTGCAGCACTGTGGTCATCTCACGTCTTCCTGGAGAGAGCCCCTCTGCCTCAGGCAGAGCTGGAGCGGGGTGTTTGGCTCAGAACAGAGCTGGGCCTGGCCCGTGATCCAGCTCTGGCTCTGGCTGTTTGGATCACTTATGGAGATCCCCACAGGGTCCCAGCCCACACAGGCAGAGGATGGGTGCCCAGCCCCACGTCCGGCTGCCGTGCCAGCTCTGTAGCCGGTCCTGCGGCCGGACATCACCCGGCTGCTGCCCCCCTTTCTGAGCTCTGGGCAGGGGTGCAGACCCCATGAGCAGGGACCACCTCGCCCTTTATTTTCGGCACTGTGCCCAGCGCTGGCCATGAGAACAGCAGCAGCTTTGCTGTCAGATGTCAGCCAGGTGCACAGCACAGTCCAGGGTTACCGATACCGGTTCTGCTTTCTCCATAAATCCCGTTAATTAAAATAATTGTTGTTCACATTAATCTTGCCAGTTTAGACCTTGTTACAGGGAGAAAAATAGCCTCCCAGAATGCATTCATTTTGGCGCATATAGTTTGGGGCTGAAGGCTGGAGGAAAAGGAGAGCAGTTACTTGAATGGCTCATTAGCCAGCCTGCCTCCAGCACTGGGCCATGCCTCATTATTTACTGGGGGACGTAACCTCTGAAGCGCACCCGACCACCTCTGCGGCAGCATTGGGCCCCGAAGGAGGCCCTGGAGCAAGCACCATTTGATGTTCTGTAGCTTTTTAAATTTCCAGATATTAGAGGGGGTGCAGCTGTGGTTGTTGCAGTGTTTGAAGCCTTTGAACAAAGGCTGGGCTGCAGGATTTCCTCCATTGCATGTTTCCCCATGGTGGTTAAACCTGTTCAGCCCCACTGCGAGTATCGCAGGTGTCAAAGGGCCAAACCAGCCTGTTCTACTCCAAAGCCAGCAGGCAAGGCCAGGCATCAGAGGAGACCAGGACTCCGTGCTGCCCTGTAGGGAGACATTGCTCCTCACCCACATGAGAGCGTGAGGGACTTCATGTGCACTGCCGGGGTGAGAGGCTGTGGTCCTGACCGTGCTCCTGGTCCTGGCCATGGTCCTTGTCCATGGTGTGGTCCTGGCCCCTGCAGTCAGCAGATCCCAAGGAAGCTCTTGGGCAAGACTCTGTGATCTCGGTGTTTCTGTTTGCTCACAGAATCACAGAATCACAGAACGTTAGGGACTGGAAGGGACCTCAAAAGCTCATCCAGTCCAATCCCCCTGCCGGAGCAGGAACACCCAGATGAGGTTACACAGGAAGGCGTCCAGGCAGGTTTTGACTGTCTGCAGAGAAGGAGACTCCACAACCTCTCTGGGCAGCCTGGTCCAGTGCTCTGTCACCCTCTCTGAGAAGAAGTTTCTTCTCAAATTTCAGTGGAACCTCCTGTGTTCCAGCTTGTGCCCATTACCCCTTGTCCTATCATTGTTTGTCACCGAGAAGAGCCTGGCTCCATCCTCGTGACACTCACCCTTTAAATATTTATAAACATGAATGAGGTCTCCCCTCAGTCTCCTCTTCTGCAAGCTAAAGAGACCCAGCTCCCTCAGCCGCTCCTCATCAGGGAGATGCTCCACTCCCTTGATCATCTTTGTAGCCCTGCGCTGGACTCTCTCCAGCAGTTCCCTGTCCTTCTTGAACTGAGGGGCCCAGAACTGGACACAATATTCCAGATGCGGTCTCGCCAGGGCAGAGTAGAGGGGGAGGAGTGCTCAGGTGCTTTGTTTCCAATTCAGCAAAACACTCGGGCGTGTTTACAAACCATTGACCTCTGTGAAACTGAAGCTCCCATTCTCTCCTAAGCGGCCGTAGCAGCGTGTGCTGTATCACAGCGTCTGCATTGCTATGCACCCATCTTAGTGTGGCTGCAGGATGCCTTTGGTGCCTGGTGCCAGCTCTCTCCCTATCCTTCACCCCCAGCAGGTGAATATCCTCAGCATGTTTTCCTTCCCCACCACAAAACTGCATTTATAAAGAGCCTGAACATCACAACTTCTGCTGAGGCTCGGCAGGTTATGACAGGTTATGTCTGAACCAGGCCTCAAACCAGCAGCTGGCTCTGATTGTGTGCCATGGTTGGTTCCCCCTCACGCTGGCTTTGTGTAGCATCTACCACCCAAACAGAATCAGATGCAGTAGAAATCATTGGCTGATTAATTACTATCTCTTGGATCCCGCTGTGTCCGAGTTTTATGTAATTCACAGGATGCAAATGGCCCTTTGTAGCACTGGACACAGTGGCAGACACTACGCCAAGCATCCTAAAACCTATTGCTCCCAGAGAAGATGGGGTCTAAAAAAATCGGGTAAAAAAAGCGACCTCAGCGTGGTGTATTGGACTTTTCATTCCTGTGTCCCTTGGATCAATTCCAGGTGGAAATTTCAAATTCATCAACCCTTTACATTACCTCAGTTTGTTGCCAGTACCAAGAGGTGGTCATTTACTTTCATATCCCACTACACACCAGTGCCTTTGGGGCATGCAGCCTGCAGGAGCGGTGCCGTGGTGGTGTGGGGTGGTGGCTGTGGCATGGCAGTGCTGTACAGGCTGGGGTCGCTCCAGGGGTGCCCTGGCACCAGACCTTGCACCAGAAAACACTGGGGAGGTTTCTGTGTGGAATGAGCCTTGGAGCCTGCTGTGGTTTGTAGTTGGTTTGATGTGAAAGGCCACGCCAGCAGCCACATACTTGGTTGAGGACCTTTTTTCTTTTTTTTTTTGTTTCCAATGAGGACTTAAGAGTTGGAATCTGTAGTCATGGAAACCTACAGCCCCCAGTATCAGGAAGAAAATTAAATTGGTAGTGCTGAAGAGTAGGGTTTGGAGACTGGCATTGTCACTCATCCCTTTTACAGCTTGTTGGCTCTTCTTAGTTCGCACGTGGATGGATTATGGACAGATGGGATAATAGGAGCAGTAGTTATTGTTCTGATGTTAAATTATCTCTAAATATCCATGGTGATTCAAGGCTTCTGCTTATGGCTAGCTGTGAAACTTTATTTTATTTTAGATGGGATTCATTAGTACATTTCTGGGAATGTCATGTGTCTGAGTGCTCCGATCTATATGTGTACAATCTGATCAGTCCCGAAGGGAGCCAGTGCTTCATTGTGGATGTGGGGTCCCTCCGAGGTCCATTGCTTCTGATGGCACAAGTTGCCCCTTGGCCCCCTTGGTCCTTCCCCGCAGGACCGTGCTGTGCCCGCTGGCACGTGTGCAGGGACACCAACATGGGGGCACCAACACAGGGCTGCGCAGGACCCAGCACCACAGCTCCCACAGAGCTTTTGGCATGGTTGCTGATGGATGATTTCATTTGGCTGGTGTGGCCACTGCTGTTGTCGGCCGTGTTTCCATGCTGGATCTGCCAGCATGAGAGATAAGGCTAATAAACTGTCAGGAGAGGAGCGTGGCGGTGCTGGCTGTGGCAGCAGGGAAAACAGCAAAGATCTAAAATTAGCCCATGTTCCATTTTTATTTAGATCCCTGTTGTTGTGGGGGCTTTGCTTTTTTTTGTTTGTTTGTTTTATTTGCTTTTTTGGGTTTTGAATGATGTAAAATTAGCTCCTCCTGAGTTAATTCTGAAAATAGCATTAAGAGCTTAAACGTTTGGTGGTGATGGCCATGAACCCATTGAATTGCCATAATTTAAAGGCTGCTAAGGGTTTAGCTCAGCAAGTAAAGCACACATGAAACATCCCTCATTTTCAGTACATAAATGACATTATGGCAGACTCCAGGGCGCGAGGTCTGTGGGAACACCAAGGGCCTGGTGTGGAGATGAGTTGTATGGCAGAGGTGAGCTCGGCCCAAAAGGCACCACTGATGCCACATGTGGTGGCACCAGCACCAAATTCCTATGACATTTGTATAGAGGTGTCTGTGTATGTGTGCATGCAAACATACCCATCTCTCAGTTGTTCTGCTGGAAGGTGGTAGATAAGCTGCTGTGTCGGGGTATGGACAATGATAAAGGTGCCAGGTCACAGGATGAGGATGCCGCACCGTTACGTGCACCTCAGTTACATGATTTACCCACAGTTTGTCTTTGGTTTTTTATTATCTCATTTGCTTCTCTTGCAGACACTAACAGACGTTTGCTTTCCCTTACAGGCTCTTGAACCTGATCTACAATGGAAAAACTGCTTTTCTTTCTGCTGTTCATTGGCGTTGTGGTGAGAGCTCAGATCTGCCCAAAGCGCTGTGTCTGTCAGATTTTGTCTCCGAACCTTGCCACCCTTTGTGCCAAGAAAGGGCTCTTATTTGTTCCTCCCAACATTGATAGGAGGACCGTGGAGTTGCGGCTGGCAGACAACTTTGTTACAAACATTAAAAGGAAAGACTTTGCCAATATGACCAGCCTGGTGGACCTGACACTGTCCAGGAATACAATCAGTTTTATTACACCTCACGCATTTGCTGACTTGCGCAATTTGCGGGCTTTGCATTTGAACAGCAACCGATTGACTAAGATCACTAATGACATGTTCAGTGGGCTCTCCAATCTGCACCACTTGATACTTAACAACAACCAACTGACTTTGATTTCTTCCACAGCTTTCGATGATGTTTTAGCTCTCGAGGAACTGGATTTGTCTTACAACAACCTAGAAACCATCCCTTGGGACGCAGTGGAGAAGATGGTTAGTTTGCACACGCTCAGTCTAGACCACAACATGATCGACCATATTCCTAAGGGGACCTTCTCTCACCTCCACAAGATGACCAGGTTGGACGTCACGTCTAACAAACTGCAGAAGCTACCGCCTGATCCTCTCTTCCAGCGAGCTCAGGTGCTGGCAACCTCAGGAATTATCAGCCCCTCGACTTTCGCGCTGAGCTTTGGTGGGAACCCTTTGCATTGCAACTGTGAGCTTTTGTGGCTGAGGCGTCTTTCGAGGGAGGATGACCTGGAGACCTGTGCGTCTCCCACGCTCTTGTCCGGCCGGTACTTCTGGTCGATCCCCGAGGAGGAGTTCCTGTGTGAGCCCCCTCTCATCACTCGGCACACCCACGAGCTGCGGGTGCTGGAGGGCCAGCGGGCAGCACTGCGGTGTAAGGCCCGGGGGGACCCCGAGCCTGCGATTCACTGGATTTCACCTGAGGGCAAACTGATCTCCAACGCAACGAGGTCCGTGGTGTACGACAACGGGACGCTCGACATCCTTATAACGACGGTGAAGGACACGGGCTCCTTCACCTGCATTGCTTCCAACCCAGCTGGGGAGGCCACGCAGATGGTGGACCTGCACATCATCAAGCTCCCCCACTTGCTGAACAGCACCAACCACATCCACGAGCCTGACCCTGGCTCCTCGGATATCTCCACATCCACCAAGTCGGGCTCCAATGCAAGCAGTAGCAATGGGGATACTAAAGTCAGCCAAGAGAAGAAGGTGGTTGTTGCGGAAGCAACATCCTCTACCGCTCTGCTGAAATTCAATTTCCAGAGGAATATACCTGGAATACGTATGTTCCAAATCCAGTACAACGGGACTTACGATGACTCCCTTGTTTACAGGTAAGGCAGCCCCCAGCCCCAGGCAGTCCCCGGCCCTGGGCAGCCCCTCTGCTGGAGCTGCAGGTTCCCTACCACTGCCCGAGCAGAGCCCTGCCTGTGGCAGCAGATGGTGGGAGCCTCAGGAAAGACTCATGCAATTTTCTCCTCGCACATGGGGAAATTACCTTGAACGGTTCTATTTTTAGATAATCCGGGAAGATCTCTAATCCTCTGAGCTAATCTGATTGGCAGTAAGGCTGTAAAGTTAGATGAGATAAATGGATCTTAACACTCTCAGCTTTATGGAAGCATAGGAGAAAGGTGTCTGTGACTGCATTCCTCGTAGCACTTTCTGGTGGATAACAGTCATACTATTAAAAACTGTTGTTTAGTAATTTCTCTTATGTTTTTGATGTGATCACTCTCATGGGGGGCTCAGGTGTGCCAAGCTTTGCCGGGGGGGCTGGCAGTGACTGCTGCTGCATCACAGGCAGGGTACAGCAGCTCTGGGGACGGTGACAGGAGCAGGGAGCCAAGCTGTGGGGATGTCCACCATGGCCGGGGCTGCAGCCCACGGCGGGGAAGTGGCTGCGGGTCTGCCGGATTCATTCATGCTGGTTTCCTTCTCCCCTAGAATGATACCTCCCACAAGCAAAACCTTCCTGGTCAACAACCTGGCCGCGGGGACCGCGTATGACCTGTGCGTCCTGGCCATCTACGACGACGGGATCACCTCGCTGACTGCCACCAGGGTGGTGGGCTGCACACAGTTCACCACCGAGCAGGACTATGTGCGCTGCCACTTCATGCAGTCCCAGTTCCTGGGTGGGACCATGATCATCATCATTGGTGGGATCATTGTGGCCTCCGTGCTTGTGTTCATCATCATCCTCATGATCCGCTACAAGGTGTGCAACAACAACGGGCAGCAGAAGGCCACCAAGGTCAGCAACGTGTACTCACAGACGAACGGGGCTCAGATCCAGGGCTGCAGTGGGGTGCTGTCGCAGTCGATGTCCAAGCAGGCTGTGGGGCACGAAGAGGGCATCCAGTGCTGCAAGGCTGGCGGCGACGGCGCCATGCAGTCGCCCGAGACCAGCTCCAGCCAGGACTCGGCCACCACTACCTCTGCTTTGCCTCCCACCTGGACTTCCAGTGCTTCTGGCTCCCAGAAGCAGAAGCGGAAGCTGGGGCCAAAGCCCAGCAGTGAGCTGCAGAGCGACGCTGTGGGCAGCATTGAGGCCCAGAACAGTAACAGAAATAACTCCACTGCCCTGCAGTTAGCTAGCCGTGCCCCTGACCCTGCCCGAGGGGCCCCCACGTACAAAAGAGCACAACCCAAGCCAAGTAAGTTCCTCACGCTGCCAGCTGACGCATCCCGGGCCAAGCGCAGGCTGTCGCTGGGTGGCGAGCTGATGGAGCCCCGCTGCCCCGGCCTGCGGTCCAAAAGGAGCATGTCCATGAACGGGATGCTAGTCCAGTCAGACAGCTCTGATGTGGATAGCGGAAAAGCAACTTTCTCCAGTTCTGAGTGGATATTGGAAAGCACTGTGTGACCTGCTTTTTTTTTTCTTTCTTTCTTTTTTTTTTAATTTTAATTTTCATCTTAATGAGAAACAAAACACCAAACGTTGTGTGAAACTCCCGCTCCCGGGGAATTGGATTTGGAAGTCCACTGTTGTCTTGCTGATTAATGGCTTGTTCATGCGGGGTTCTGTATAAGCCACCCAGTGCACACAGAGTTTTATTTAGTTTTCATTTGATTTTATTATCAAAACCGAAGGCAACATTCAGAGATTAAAAAAAAAGGAAAAAAAAAAGATTAAGGGGCGAAAAAAAAGCATGAAACAGCACCAGTGCCTTCCCTACTCTAGGACTGGCTTCCTGGTTCTGCAGTAGCAGAAAACAAAAGAGAGAGTTTTCACAGAAAAAGCCTTTTATAAAGGAAATGAAATTTCCTCCAAGCTAACAAATAACCACTTCTGGATCAATCAGTAAAATGATATTTTTTAAAATGGTCAGACTGTATATTTCTTTTCCGTGACAATGGTGTTGCCTTTGTTTTTAGGCAGATGCTGTACAGAAACAACAACACTGTGTTGTTATGTTGTGTAAAATAAAATACTCACTCCATACACCAGCCCGCCTCGCGGTGACTGCCCGCACAGGAGCCTTGCACAGGGAGGATGAGGAGGAAGAGGAGGAGGAGGAAGAGGAGGAGGAGGAGGGTGCTGGGGCACGGGGTCCTGCTCTGCCACCGGGTATCCCCGACCCCCGTCCCTGAGCACCCTGATCTGTGGCGCTGGGTCAGGCAGAGCGCAGCGCCTTAGGGAGCAGGGCAGGGCTGCAGCAGACAGGTGCAGCGACCCCCAGTGATGATCCATCGGGATCATGGTGGTCATCTCCTTTCCTAGATGTTTTGGGGCATATTTCCTGTAAAGTCTGCGGTTTGTTCCAGTTCTCTTCAATCCCATGCGCACTGAAGGGACTGGAAGATGGTCTTATCTTTAACCTGCTCTCTGATTGCGGTGCCTGGGGGATAGAATAATTTCAGACCACTACGTAAGGACATAAACACATGGCAATAGGTGACAGCAGTTGAAAACCCCACCATGTGAGGATGGCAGATGTGCTTCTGCTGCTCTGCTCCTTCTAAAGAAAAGTCTACAATTAATATTAATTAAACTTCTATGGTTATCATGTTTAAATTAGAGACAGCTTAACTCTGCAATGTTACTGCCTTCTCAGATGCCAAATAATAACTTTAATGTGAGCTTTGTGCCCATTGAAGTGACAGAACAGTGAAGTTTTATACCCGGTGTGCTCATTCTTGAGGGCAATGTAACCCAAGCAGGTGCCCCAAGACGCCGTGGCTCCAGCTGGGGTAGCAGGTCAGCCCAGAGCTTTGCAGCAGGGGATGGCTCGTGACAGGGGATGGCTCATGGCAGAGGATGACTTGTGGCAGAGGATGCCTTGCAACAGCCCCCGGGTCTCTGCCTCCCAGCCCAGGGCTGGCGTGTGCCCTGTGACTCCCTTTGCTCTCAGCCATCGTGGGTTGCTCTCAGGGGTTTTTCTACCTGTTGCAGTAAAACGGTGTCTGGTGTAAAGGACATAAAAAGAAGAGGCCGTTTCTATTTTAGATAGCCCTTTTACTTCCCTTGGGAAATAAAGAGACCAAAAAGGAAGCAAAGCCTCAAAATTAGAATACCTGCTTCCTGCTGGAAAAGTTAATAAAAATTAATTTAAAAATCCCTCCTTAGATTTCTTTGGTGTAGTGCACATTCTTCTCGAGGGGCTGTATGCACAGAAACCAGCTATTAAAGTAGTGCAGCGTCAGGGGCAGGGGATGGATTTGTTCAGGGTCTGGTGTCTGACCATGAGGGTGGTGGCACACACAGGAAAACAGCGGGTTCTGTGCCCAGCAAGGAGCTGCTCTCTGCAGACAGCACCTCCTCTTTGTGTGGGGGTGCGCAGGTAGCTTTAAAGGTTCGCTGCTGATTTGTTTTAATTGTGTGTTTCAAAAACGTCAAATGAAAATGCTTTATATGTTGTCTAAAATTGGGCGTAATCATGTCTAATTTTTTGTGAAAGTGCTAAAATATTAATAGCTTCTTGGGATTTAGGGAGGTTTATTTTTATATTTTTAATTTTTTACTCAAAGGAATAATTTTCTAAACACTGAAGCTGAGTGTTCTGTCCACAGTGCGTCTCTATAAGCAGCTTAGAAGGACCATATGTCCTTGCGTTTGGTTTAATTCTCTGCTGATAGCGTAGGAACGGTTGGACCTGGATAGCTCATCTCATGCAGCTTTCTCTCTCAGGCAGAGGAGCGTCCCTTGGGAATGCGTTGGGCACGAAATCCGCCACTTCCGCTGGAGTAACTGCAGCAGGACATTTCGCTTTATTCAGGCTTGATTCAAAGTGTGAAAAGCCTTACAAAGGAGGAAATCCTCTGTCCTTTCTGTTCTGCAAAACCAGAGGTTGCCGATAGTTTGAGGCAGAAAAAGTGCTGAGATGTTCCTTGATCAAACATACTGGTATGGCGTTCCTCAGTGCGCAGCGCTGTGGCATTCCCACTGCTCCAGAAATGCTGGTGTGAGTTCAGTGAGCCCTAGCTGTGCTCCTGTTGTGGGTGCTGATGTGGAGGGCAGTCCTGGGGTTGCGGGGTGCGGGTGTGCTGTGTCTGTGGCTGCGGTTGCAGCTGCACCCTGGGCCACAGACAGGCATTGGCAGGGGCTAGGATCGCAGGTGCCTGTCTGCTCCCTGCCGTGCTCCTCGAAAATGGATCAGCCGAGATGCTGGCCGTCTGTTGGTGTGTTTTTTCACAAGCACTGCAGGAGGAGAACCTACTTCAGAAATGTGTTTACTCTTATTAAAATTGCTGGCACATGCTTCCTCTTACGCCTTTTCCTAATCCTTTTCTCAGAGCGTCTGTGTTGTGCTAAAGAGGGCTGGTGCAAACAGCGTTTGGATGGAGAAGCAGGACTTGGCTGGGTGGAAAGTTTGTTGTGTCGGTTGTTTTCTGTGCTGCCTTTCCACTTATGTTCTGGGCATGTTCTTTGAGTGAATACATGGTACTGCTCCGCTCTGGGTGCCCATGTGGCTTTATTTCTGCCTGCGTGTTCCTGTGTGCGTGACAGCCCTCCCCACGCACCCACGCAGCCCCGCAGTAATGGAGAGTGAACTGGAAAGCGACAGCCATGTGTCCTGTGCCTGGGAGAGGGGACGCAGCTCCTGGGAGAGGGGACACAGCTCCTGGGCACACGCTGCTCGCCCCTGCTGCCTGCATGGCCATGGATCACGGCTGCTGCCACTGGTCACTGCGCTGGGGCTGCCCATCACCTCTGTTGGTGTCCCCTCAGGTGTGGTTGCTGAGCCAGGTACACTCCTGACATCAAGCACCCCAGGCCAGCAGAGAGGCACCAGAGCCACTGCAGCAGCCTGCACAGAGAAAGAGCACGTCCTGACCCCAGTAACTGGTTCAACCAGCAGAAGTAACAGTCAGCTATCGCAGTGTCTCAGGAGCATTTGCTGTCCTGTTCAAGGGTGCTGCTTACACCCAGGGCTGTGCTATTGCTCTCCTAAAGCAGCAATAACAACAGCCACAAAACCATGCAGTGCCTTCCCTGATAACTTAGTGATTTTACTGTTGGTTAAAGTTGTGCTTTAAAAAGAAAAAACTGTGGTGAAGTCAATAGGGTCCTGCTTACAGAACACACATATCCTGTGTTTGCCCTTTGCAAATGTATTTCCACGTGCCAGTGTGCCTGGACCCAGTGCCAGAGGCTATGCTGCCGGATCAGCCCATGCTGGGTAAGTACCCCCACAGCGTCTCTGCCAGCTGGAGCTCCCTGGTGCTGGGTTCTTCTGCCGGTCGCTCTGTTCTGTTACACTGGGGCTGCCCAGTGCTGGGTCCTTCTGCCGCTTGCTCTGTTGTGCTGACACTGGGGCTCCTCAGTCCTGTTTCCTTCAACCCTGCTGCCGTTGTTGCCCTTGGAGCTGCATCGTCCGTTTGGGTGTCAGGCATCTGCCAAGGGGTCCAACTGCTGCCAGCCCACCCCACAGGGGCAGCAGGGTTGTCTTTCCTTCTGCGCAGTCTGCAGGCATGTATATTAAATTAACTCTGTAAATAAGAGTACATGTGCCCTTTGCGTACCTTCGGTGTTTGATTGTGGCTGTTGTCTGCCTTTCACAACAGTACAGGTGTCCACGAAACAAAAGTGTTGGTGGGGCTGAAGTGGTACGGGTTAAAGCTCCTACATCTCAGCATCAGTCATACCAGACCAATGAAAGGCAAATCATACTGGTCTTGCTGACTGTAGACTTTCAATATAATTGATTTATTCATGAGAGCTGGGCGTGAAGGCTGCTGTTGTAGAAAGAAGGAAGCTTAGCTTGCAAGGAAGGAGACTAAAGAGGGGAAAAAGCCAACGTGGCATATCGCTGACTGCAGAGACCCCGCATTGGAAACTGAAAATGAACAGAATAAGCTTTGTTGTTTCTGCTGTGCTGGAACAAGCTGTGTCACATCTGGTCATTTCAGTCACTGCACTGTAGAAAGCATTCC
>NW_010175996.1:36579-37198 GCF_000695765.1 Mesitornis unicolor
CCTATCTTGATGCCGAACTGGTTTTCCTCCTGGACCGCCAGTTTTACGTCTAAGAGCCTGATTGCTTCCCCAGCGGCACCCATCGTGTGCTTTATGTGACCCATGCAATCTCCTCTGCTGAGGGAGTCTCCACTGGGAGAGGCAAGTGAGGAAAACCAGTCTGGGTTTCCCAGGAGGCTGGTGGAGGGGCGGAGGGCAGCACCAGCCTGCTGCCTTGGCAGCACGCAGGGCCGCAGGCCGCAGGCTTGGCTTCGCGGCATGTCCGCAGGCAGCCGGGAGCTGCAACCCGCAGCAAACCAAGGATGAACTAAAACCATGGTGTCCAGTCTGTGTTCACAGACTGCAGCTGTGGCTCTGTAGCCCCTCAGGTAAGTGATGTTGTGCTGGGTGACAGAGAGAGGGGCCATGGCAAGGCGGTGCTGCTCTGCCTAGTGTGTGCAGGTGATGTAGACATGTGGGAGCTCTGGCAGGACAAACATCTGCTCCACAGGGACATTTTCTCTTGCATGTAGCACTCAGGAAGGGCTGTGCCCATTCACGGCTCTGGTCTGGTCTTTTCAGTGCTGTGCAAACTTGTGGAAACTGCTCAAAGACTGAAATCCCTGCAGCGGAGAAGCCT
>NW_010175996.1:37233-41813 GCF_000695765.1 Mesitornis unicolor
TATCTGATTCTGCAACAATGAGCTTTACTGGTTACATTTTGGTTTCTGAGGAGCATTTTTATGTCAATATGATTTTCCCTTTAGCAGCGTCGCTGTGCCAGCACTTCCAGCTGAAGCTGAAGCTGGACTCTGGCTGGGGTGGCCGCAGGCTGGGAATGCCGGTGCCATCACCCCTCTCTCCATTACCTGCTGAGGTGCTGGTGGCACCTGAGCCATCAGGGCCAGGGGAGGCTCAGCTGCCTGCTCCCTGCCCGCTCCCTGCCTGCGCAGCTCCATGACTACCGCTGCGGTGCTATGCTCGGGCTGGCCCCACTGAGCACCTCCCAGCACCGCCTGCCCCGGCTGTGGGAAGGGCCGGACCCAGCTCCATGTCCCCTCTGGTGCTGGGTGAGCTTCTTTGCACAGAAGCTGGGGCTGATCCGCAGGATGCCTGCCCTCCTCCGCTTCCCGAAAACGTTGCCACTGATGTTCTGACTCGGCAGAAAACGATACGATTCCAGCTCACCGAAGGTTAATGTGTCGCACCACGCTCACCCCAATGAAACTTTTACTTGAAGCTGCAGCTGTAGCCAGAAGGCTCCCGAGGTTGGCTGCATTGGATAAACTTTCTTCCCCATTCACAGATTGCCTGTCTCCCATCTGCCACTTTAAGTCTAAATACTGTGTTTTCTGGTGTCCAAGGTTTTTATAAAACTAAAAATTATGATGAAAAATCTGGTGGCAGCAGCTGCAGTCCCAAGTCATGTTAAATGTCTCCAGTGGTGAGTTCACAAATGGTAAATGTGGTAGCTTATATCACCTGAACAAATAAATGTTTTACTATGATGGTGTGGGCATGTTGGTTGATGCGGGGGGTTTTGCAAAGCACCTCGCGTGCCCAGCCGTGCACGGTGCTGCTTCACACTCAAGGGCCCCATGGTGCTGGTGGTCCGTGTGCCCAGCTGGTGATGGTGGGGGTCACCGGTGACCCTGCAGCATGTGGCTCTGTGCAGCGAGCAGTAGTGAGCTGTGCCTGGCCTTGGGCCCAACCCCAGCCCTTGGCCACCGGTGCCGCCTGCCCAGGCCGGCTGGGTCAGCACCGATGGGGCAGGGAAGCCAATTGCTCTGTCCCTTGGTGCCAGGGAGGGCATGGGCTGTGAATGGGGAGGGAGTGCCCGTCTGCCCCTGCCCGCTGCGGGGAGAGCCCCGGGAAGCCAGGGCCCGCAGAAGCCCCCTCCCTTGCACCCAGCCTGCCCCTGCCCCCACCAGGTGAGAGCCCTGGGATGTGATAGGGTATGGCACCATGGACTCCTGCAGTGCCATGTGCCATGAAGTGGGCAAAGCTCCAGTGTGCCACTGGCTTTTGGGCAGTGTCAGGTTTACACGGGGCAGGGAGCAGCGGAGGACTGGCCTGGGACTGCACCAGCCCTGCAGCATGACAGCGGGTCTCCCCATCATGCCTTGCTTCTCAAGCAAGACCAAGAGGTTTTTTTGTGTTTTTTTTTTTTCTTTTCTTCCTTGTGAAGGATCCCGTATGTCTTACAGATATAATTATAGCTTCTACAAAAACCACAGTGAATCAACCAGCTTTAATATAACTTCTGAAGAACAGATTACAGTAAGTATAAATATTTATTGTCGGCAGGACTGGCTTCATGTTGGCTGCATGAAGGGCAGGAAGTGGAGCTGCCCAGACTTGGCTTCCCCAGCCCAGCTGCTCCCCATGGAGGGGACTGGTCCCACTGGTGGCTGGGAAGCTTGCCCAGGTTTTGTTGTACAAGCAGACACCAGCATCTCCTCATGTCAAGGACAGTCTGAGCTGAGCCAGGAGCCTCACCCTTCAGCTGTCCTCTCCTCTGATGGCTGCAGAGCCGAAAGCAGCGGCCAGGGTTCACCCCAAGGCCGTGGTGATGGGGACCTCAAGATCACTGGTGGGGCTTGGCACCCAAAGGCTTGTAGAAAACTGGGTGCTGGTCCAGTCCCACAGACCCCGGGGATAAATGATCTGTGTTTCATCCAGTGCACAAGAATGCTATGCCAAATGGAGACTTCAAGGGGAAAATCCAGCAGTTTGGATCAGGAGTTGGACTCATCACTGTCAGTCTCACAAAGCCTGACCAGGGATCATTCTGGCACTGCAGATAGCCTGAATTTTATGTGGATTATAACAGCAGCACATGTTGCTCTTCCCTCTCCTTACTGCAGAGTGCAATTGGAGTTCGAATTCTGGAAGAGGATAAACCCCGAATAAACTACTTTTCAATAAAATGTTTGGTGGGAACTGAGTCCACAAACTCATCCCGCTCCTACTGCAGACCCAAGTGACTTGCCTGGAGAAGTTACAGGAGAGCTGACCTTTCTCAGAGCAAGGGGATGACTTTTGGGTCTGTGAAACAGCTGGGCAGCATGAATCTGTGGCGCAGAAGTGTGAATTACATAGATGCTGCTGCTTCCTTTGGACATCCTGCATCAGGCTGCGCAGCTGCTGAAACCCTTATTAAACCAGCAACCTCCAAACTCGCTGCACAGGCTGTATCGGCTCTCAGGATTTCATTTCACATTAATATCATGTTATTACCCTCATTCAGTGGCTCCAATTTCAAGCTTCCATGCACATAGCAAAGCTGCTTTTCCCTTGCTGGTTCCTTTCTATATCCTTTTAATTAATTGTCAAGGTAAGTTCCACCTGTCAGCCCTATGTTAGTTAGAAATGCAGCTTTCACTGTGGTGAGATTTGCTGAAGTCATGAATCAAATTTTGGAAATACCCCTGGAAGGCCCATGGAGTAAAGGACACCAGCTGTACATGGTCATCAGTTGTCCTTTTGGTGGACCTGCAATAGGGGCTGCTTTGCCTAGGATGGCTTTGGTAGGATTTCATCCATACATGTCAGAAATTAGAGGGATATCATCGTATCAACAAGCAAAAATGACCTGTTATAGTGACCCAGAACTTGGATACGCACTGCATAATAATGTGAATAATCTCAGTTGATAAAACTGAAGGAAATTCTGGCCCACAAACAGTATTTTATTCGTCCTGGTGGGCACTGCACCAGCTGACACACCCATGCATCAGCATCCTCTGCCCAGCCTGGGATGCGGGAGGGTTTCTTTCCCACTCTGGGCGGCTGTAATGCTCTGAAGACTTCCTCTGTAAGTGGTCCATGGACCTGACACCACTTGGTAGTCAACGTTCTGGTGTTACCACCACGGCACACCAACTGAAATGAACGGATTCATATTGGAAAGTGCTTTTCTGAACAGGTTGAGAAAGGTCAGGAAAACACATCCATGGGCACTGAGGAGCGGGTGGTGGGCTGGTGATCCAGAAAAGGCAGGCAGGAAGGCAGCAACCCCCGCCCCAGCAGCCTCCTGGGCAACTCAGGCCGCAGACAGCTCGCAGTGTTTGTGTAAAGCCGGCACAATGGTGGAGTGATGGGTTACGTCTGAGTGCTGTCCTGGGGCGTCCTCAGTGAGAAAAGCTGAGCGGTGACACCCAGCAGTGTTCATTACTGCAGCCTGTGCTCAGCTCTCACAGTGCTGCCATGCCAGAGAGAGCCAGGTGGGAATCTTATGATTAAACCTTGTTTTCACAGAAATACACAGATTTATCATGGTCTTGGTCTGGTTTTGTTGTTTCTTGGTTTTGTTTTCATTTTTCAGTGGGGGGAAATTAATTGAAGAAAAGATTTCTGTTCAGAGATGAATTAAATCCTAGAGCTGTCTGCAGAGGATTGGTTCCTGGAAAGCAGGAAACCCAGATTTGACTGGATTTGCAGTGGGGGGTTGAGTCTTCATACTCCATGTCTAACGCAAATGTCATTCAATATTGGCTCCAAACTGTAAGCGGGCATTTTTCCTCCTCCTCTCTGCTCCCTGTGGGAAGGAATTGCATTATCGTGTTCCTACTGTGACCAGAGGGCTGCGGCGATGGCTCTGGTTTCACCCAGCTGCTGTGAATTGCTAATGAGTGACTGATGGCTGCTGCTGTACTAACGAGGGACTGTAACGAGGGACCGATAATTGCTGCTGCACAAAGGAGGGACTGGGAGGGACTGATGGCTGCTGCTGCTGCACCATGGCGAAGCTGAGCCTTTGGCTGCTGTGCCTGGGGTTCCCTTCCCTTGGCCGCAGAGGAGGATCGCAACGGTGCCCTCACACCGTGCTGCAGGCAGGGCTGTGTTCTGAGGGTATGGCAGCACGGTGTCCTGGCTGAGCCGTGCCTTGTAGCCATGGCAAACATGGGCTGGGGCTGTCCTGGCAGGATGGGGTCACCCACCCCGCACAGTGTGACAGACTTGGTGTCCCGTTAGCACAGGCGACGGCAGGGTGCTCTTGTCACTACCTAGGCAGCCCAGACCACGTCTAACACCTGGGGAGGCAAGGACCCAGGGACCAGCTGGGGGATCTGAGGGTGCATCCGTAGAACTAAACACTGCTAACAACTTTGTCTTTTCTTTTGATTGCTGTTTCTTTTGTTCAGTTTGGGGACAGGGTTGATAGTAATGAAGATGCTTTTCCTCCATAGCACATGCGGTATCAGCCTTCCTCGCCAGTGAAAATGCATCCAGCTCTTACCTGTCAGCACAGCTGCAGCAG
>NW_010175996.1:41844-42667 GCF_000695765.1 Mesitornis unicolor
TATGCTGGGGAGTTGAAGCGAGGGACTGCCCTCAGCCCCGCTACCAAAATACTGGTGTCTGCTCCATCCCCCTGGAATCAGCACCCACCACTCTTGGTCCTGCCCGTGGGGAGCGAGCCATGGTCTGCGTCCCCAAAACTTGACCAAGGTAAGGGGAAGGGAAAGTAAACTGCCTCTTAGCCTTAGCCATGAGTACAGGTGTCAAAATATTCAGAAAGCGTTGTCTGCGGAAGCGTGTGAGCAGTGTGGGAATGTGGAAGTGATTCCTGGGGACCAAGCTGATACTTTCCCACACTGCAGGATCAGTGAAGTGGTGCTTTGAACAAAAGCTGTCCAAGCAAAACTGCAGCTATAGCGTACTGATAGACACGAGTCACTCTTACCTGTCCCGATGGAAACTGAAACCAGCAAGTGTAAACACCATTTTAATCTATTGAAGAAGTATTTCAGTGATTCAATGGTGAAGAAAAAAAAAAATACAACAGAAAAAAATTGCCAGAATGGGGGATAAAGCTGGAGGAAGGAGGATGGCAGCCACTGCCCCCCTGCAGGCCTGCCCACCTGTGACCTGGTGCAGAAGTGGCCCAGATGGGGCTGGGATGGAAATAAGGACAAGGGGTGGGGTGAGAGGGCTGTGATTTATCCTCTCTGTGAAACTGGGCCAGAAGCAACATTGGGGTTAACCATGGGGTAGCTCCATGCATACAGAAGTTTTCTCTGCAGAGACAAATGGATAAGTTATTAAAGAGAAGGGACCCATCCCGGGGGTGACCTGGACAGGAGGGAATGCAGCCCCAGAGCCTGCGGTGGCTGTGCCATGCCC
>NW_010175996.1:42697-65592 GCF_000695765.1 Mesitornis unicolor
CCCTACAAATACTTTTTTGTTGTGCAGTTCACTGAAAACAGAGAAAATTTAAATATCTATCTAGCACTTTTGTCAGGTTTAAGCCAGTTACAGCAAGTAGGTGGAAGGCAGACACTTAAAAGAACATTTATTTTTTAATTACCTTAAAAACATACTTGGAATAAAGTAGTTGTAGCTTTCTGAGAAAGCTTTTTCTTTATAAAATCTAACCTGGGGTTCAGATTGACCTGCCAGTCCTTGCACAGCAGTTTGTAAAATGCATTAAGAAAGGCAGAGGAGGGCAGGCAGCTGGGGGACCTGTGGCTCTTGGTGCGGTGCTGGTCCCTGGGTGTTCACAGCTTGGTGCTCATATGCTCCACAGTGCCGTGCCAACGCGTGCTGCGAGGCTTTTGAAGTCATTAAATAGAGAATATATCTGACACCACAATTAGAGTAGTCTCTGGAGAATGATTGTGCTATAAAGCACCACTATGAAGACCAATATTTTGGAATCTGCTGCATTGTAGTTACTTGTGCTGGATAAAATTTTGTCTGTAACTGTTGAATAACAATGCTGCATTTTAAACAGGGTTGAAATGTATTTCTATATTTTTGCTGATGTAGTAGATAAATGCGGTGCACAAGTATCTCTTCTGTCCCCATTACTCTCTAACATTAAATGAACAAATAACCCATCTAGCTTGTCTGTGAAGGTGCAGGTTGTACTTCAAAGTGATACAGCAGGGCACAAATTGCAAATAACGTTTTTGACAGGCTGCAATAACCGGAATGTAAAAAAATCCCTGCAATATAGAAGAGCTGACTCCATTTCTGTTTGGGGAACAGAGGCAGCATTATCCATTGTGTGCTGCCTTCACCCAAGGGACGCAGACATGCTGGCCCCGTGCTTCTGCTCTGCTTTGGATTCCCAATGGCAGTGGGAATTGTGGTCCCATTCCCCTCACCCCAGTTGGGCAAAACTGCTGTCTAATGGCACTGCAGAGCAACTTTACCCAGTGCTTTAGATGTAGAAAAGAGGAATTTGGCTACTAAATGACATTAAATGCAGCAGGCAATGCTGCAGCTCCAAGGGCACATTGCCAGCCCCTCAGTTCATGCTGCCTGCCATAAACACAGGGGCTGTGGTACAATAAGACCTAAAATGCAATGCAGGGTAAGAGAGGAAGTTTTCCTCTTTGGTAAGAATGCACTGGTTTTGGTGTGGTCCAGCTGGGGTGTCTTGCCGCTGCCTTCATCCCTCAAAGCCTCAGAGCACGAGGAGATGCTCTGTAACTTTTATGATGCTGTAGGGACGACTTGGTAAATGGAAACACTCAGAAATAACCTCACAGAAGGACTCATTTCCTTACTGCTGCCATGACTCCATGCATGCAGGTCCCCTGAGACGGCCCTTGGCCCCGCATGCTCTGTGCATCTCATCCTCTGGTGCTGGGTGAGCTGCACGCTTCACTCTGCTCTGTCTGTGTTTGCTCCATGAAAACCCACCCAGCTGCTAAATATTTTCTACCTTCACCTAAATAACCAGCAGCAGCTCCTGCCATTGCACGGCGGCAGATGGGGTTTGGGATGCTCCCTTTTGAATGCTCACTTTTGTGCTGCAGGGAGGTGTGAGCTCAAAGCCAGGGCAGGCTCTGCCGGACAGGGCTCAGGGCTATGTCTGCATCTTCGGGGGAAGGGTTTTTCATCAGCTTTTCCTGGTTCCTTTGGACTCTGTCTTGCTGCTGTAGCACAGACTTGTTCTGGACAGGCTCAGGGCTCAGTCTCTGCCAGCTTTGATGCCTTTCAGAGTGCAGTTCCCCCAGCCTTTTCTGTTTTGCTTCATAGACCCTAAAAAAACCAATACCTTGTGCAATTTGGACATGAATTATTTTCCTACCATGGCATTAAATGCTGGGCTTCGGTCCAAACACAAGCCATCCGGGTGGTGTGGAGCCAGCATCAAGCACAGACCAGTGGTCTGGGGGTGCTGGTCCCCCTCCAGCCCTGCTGCACTGGGAGATGTGCAGGGTTCGGCAAGGGTGCAGGGTTGGAACAGGGGTGCCGGTGTTTTCTCCTCCCACAGCGCTGGATCGGCCCCCCCAGCCCACGTACCCTCTGTCAGCCTGAGCTCAGCCCGGGGGAGGCGGCAGGCGATGGGGGTGCTATTTTTGCGGCTGGGCTGTCTGTCGTGACGGTGCGGATGCCGACGCGGAAGGAGTGCTGCGCGGCTCGCCCACGCAGAGGTATTTCTGTGCCGCAGGAACGTGTGGGCTTTGCTGTCGCCGTGTTCCTGGAGTGCCGGCCGGCGCGACTGGCAAAGCACAGCCCTGCTCGCTGACGACGGCTCCGTCTGGGTTTGCCTGCCCTAGTCCTGCCAGAACCCGGCTTTGCTGGGTGCTCGGTTGTGCGCAGCAGTCGGGATTCCAGATCGCACCCGGTGCTGGGGACAACCTCGGGCAGGGCTGCTGGGGATGCGAGATGGGCAGTTCGGCAGTGCTGAGGGCTGTGTTGCATGGGCTGGGGAGGAGGGGAGATGGGTACATGGACCGTGGAGGCTCTGGTGCAATGAGACGGGCAGGCTTGTCTCTGCACACCCAGGGACCTCTCCTGGGGCTGCAGGTCCAGCTCTGCCTCCTCTGTAAGGGCAACTGGGCAGGCTGTGTATCTTGCCCGTCTGTTTGGGTTGCCCGCAGGCAGCCACCCCCATTGTCATGCTCTGTCCCTTCAGCGCTGCCGAGGCCAGAAGGTGTCCCCTGCACCGGCGAGGTGCTTGCTGCTGTGTCCGTCGTCCTTCCCGCTTGGTTCTGAGGTCAATAATAACCGCAGAGCAAAATTAAGTGTCCTTAATAGACTCATGTGGGGATCTTATCAAAAAGCATTTGCAATTCTTCAGGCATTTTCCTTCTGGTTTATATAAAGTGCATTTGTGGCATGAAACACCGGCCAGTGACTGGCACTTATGATAAAACACTCATTGCTATTCGCAGCTGCTGTGGAGCCGAATGTGGAGGATGGTGGTGAATACCGAGAGAGTGCTCCATCATCGCGGTTTTCACTCGTTCAATGATTCCACAATGAAGCTGCCTAGGATTTGTTTTAACACTCCCCTGCCTTCCTCCCCTCGGCCAGGTTTTTCAGCAGCATCCTGAATGTCTTGTTACTTCCAGCCTGCAGGAGCATGGGCTCTGGCAGCAACCATGCCCTGGGTGCACCCCTCGGCCCCAGGATCTGAGCTGTGGGTGCTGTCTGTCTGCCCAGAGCACAGCTGGGGGCTGGGATGGAGGGGCCTTTCTGGAAACCCAAACCCCTGCGATTCTTTAAAAAAAAAAGGTGTCACGGGCGAGGACAGGGCCAGATCACTGCCTCAGAGCATTCCTGGAGCGTGGCCACAGACAGGAGCAGGTGATGGGGACAGCATCCCCCTCCCATCCCTGGGCAGGACCTGCTGCTGCCTGGTCTGGCAGTGTAGACCACCAAGGACCAAGACCCAGGTTTCTCACTTGATCCCTTCTCACCAACAGCTGCCACTGAACAAGCTCCAGTTTGTGCTGCCGTGAGTCACGTAAAGGCTCCTTCCCCCAGCTGCGAGCCTGTGGCTGGAGCAATAGAGGTATTTAAGAAATAATAAAGTAAGCGAGAGGAACTGGTGTTTCTTTCTGCTTTTCCAGATTATCTCTATGCTGAATGTAGCTATTTGATGTGAAATAAGAAACTGTCGTCTTTAACAGCTCTCCTATTCTTCTCATCTTATGGTTATTTTTTCCTCCCCAAAATGTTGTTTAGTTTTTCCTATTTGGTGTATTTTCCTTTGCTTTAAATTTATCTTAGCATTATTCATCTTTGTACTCCATTCAGAATCAATGAAGCGGTGAAAAAGGGAGTTTTACATGAGAAGCAGTTTGTGTATTTTAACAAGGGTACTTGAAGCCTTCCCCTGACAGTGGTCTCAGTTATTTCAAAAGTGGAATAACCAGCTCATTTGTGTTTTTTTTTTTTTTAAGAACCTGCTTTTATGCAATCCTTTTGTTGGCTGGAACCTCTCCATTTCTCTTCTGTCTCCCACTGTTGTACTTGCTGATACCAAAGTCATTGCAAATACATTTTTTCCATCAAAATGCATTAAGAAAATAAATCATGACTGAAGTGCTTTTTCATGTGTGGGCTTTTGCCTTCAGTGGCTGCACTGAGCTGAAGTGAGATGATCCCCCAGCAGCTCTTCTGGTGATGGGGGACTCAAACCTGGCAAAAATGGTGATGGATGGGGAAAACAGAACACTCCAGGCCTTGAATTTGTCACCTCTACTTTGTGTCAGGCATGGTCTCTGCAGACCCTGATGCAGGAGCTGGAGTGCCCGGGAGCGGTTGTTTATCAGCGGCGAGCCCTGGGCAGGAACTGGTGCTGCCGACGGAGCGGGATGGTGCTGAGCATCCTCCCTCAGTGAGCATCATCCGTGGGTGCTGGATGGGCGGGATGGGGGACGTGCAGTGTGGAAGCAGGATGATGCTGAGCATCCTCCCTCGGCACTGGAGGTGCAGGAGGGAGGGCCCATAGTGAGTCCTTGACACCAAGCCACTGGTAGGAGAAGGGTGATGCAGCTGCACTTGCCCGGTTCTGTTAAACGCTTCACCCTCATGAGCCTCATCAAGGACTTAGGCGGTGATTTACACGTGCTCCCGACTTGTTCCAGTACTGTCTAGCCCCCAGAAATCCAGCTGGTCTGGGGATGAGCTCGCTTGGCACTCCTTGCTCTTCATAATTTCTGGGGAATGTAACAGCTTCCTCCTAAGGAACGGACCACACAGGCTCATTGCATGGCTGGCCCTGTTGTTGTGCACAGGCTCATTTTTTCCTCCTGCATTCGAGTCCAAGAAATGAACCTTGTGCCAGGAGCTGCCACACGGACCCAGAGACAGTCAGGGCTGTGGCGTGCCCTGGGATACGATACCCTGTGCAGTCGTGAGGGCCATTGACTGGACCGGGACCACATGTGGGGCTCAATGGAAGGTTGTTCTGGGCTGGAAACAGATTATAATGGATTACTTTAATATTTCACTTCTAGTTCTGTTCGGAAACTTTCAACGGTCATGCTGGTTATTACAGATATTTTGTTGTTAAAAGACTAAAAATGCTGCATCTCCGGCTGTTTATGAATAAACTTGGACTAAAAAAGTTTCCTGACCTTGGAAGGGTGAAAAAAACCAGAGGCAGGCAAATGCATCCGTGTGATGTTTGAGAAAGTCAAAAATACAAGCTGGAATGAAAAGTAATTTAGTCATCCCTTTGGAATTATTTTCCATAAGAAAATACATATTGCATATCAAATTTACATCCAGTTGCTTTGATATCAATGGCACTAGACAGTATGAATTTCTTAAAAGACAGAATTTAAATTTCCACCCTCTGCTGAGTTTGCGGGCAGCACAGTGCCGAGTGGCTGCAGCCCAGGTGTGAGTGGGCTCCTTCGGGCAGCGCTGGGGGCTCTGCTCCAATGCCACAGCCTCTGAGGAGTGCTGCTGCCAAAAGAGCTGGGCCAAAATTGTGCATATATTGTGTTTAAAAGTTTTCTAAAGACAACTCTTAATTAGTCAAATGCCCGCACCTGGGTGACTTCTCAGCATCCAGCAAACCGGGACAGAGAAGGTGAGTGTGGGTCTGGGCCCAATGGTACCTCTGGCCATCACCCGCTAGGTGCTCTTCCTTCCCCCAGTATATTTCCTGAGTATTTTGTAATGGCTCAGTGTTTCTCAATGTTTTTCCTCACCAAATAAGCTAACCAATATCTCAGTAGTTCTAACTTTGCTATTGCTAAAGAAGTGCAGTGGGCTCGGTACTGACCTGGTGGTCTCAAGCCCTTCACTGGCTTTAGGTGGTGTGGGATGGTGTGGGATGGTGTGGGATGGCTTGGGACAGCGTGGGATGATGTGGGATGATGGGACAGCGGGACGGTGTGGGATGGTATGGGATGACTTGGGCAGTGTGGGATGGTGTGGGATGGCGTTGGTGGGTTTGCGCTGGGACAGCGGCTGCCCCATGGTTGGGTGCCCATTGCCTCAGCTTGTTTTGGCTGTAGTTTAACTTGCTTTTTGTTAATTAGCTGCCAGTGCTAACAAGGAGGTCTATGAGCCATCCGTGACCGCATAATTAATGAAACCGCAATGGGGACAAGCATGGGTGCAGAGGGGTGCCAGCAGCCCAGGGGCCCCATGGGAGCAAAGCCCCAGCGCTGGGGAGCTCCCTTTGCAGAAGCACCAGGGAATTTACCTACAAAGGTGTTAAGCTGCATTTTAAATGAATTTTTAAATAATGATTAGATAATTGGGGATGTGTTAGTGCTGTCATAACTGGACTGATAATAACTGCTTCTCATATCTTGATTAGGCTGGTAAAACGCTAATTAGACTAGCAATAATTCCTGGCACCTCAGATATGTGCTCCCTTTTGCCCGTAACAAGGTTTTGAATATAACAAATGAAGTGTATATATTTTTATGGCAAGCCATAACACTTCCTCTGAGGTATCTTGAGTTTCACTGGGTAATTCCAGCTAATTGTCCTTGAATTCATTATAGTGAAAACTTGCTGACATGATTTGAACTGAGATTTTGACAGGGAAAGTGACCATTCAGTGGCAATAACCTGCCAGAATTTCCTGTGTTTAATACCTTGGCATTCCGTCTCTGTTTCTGCTGATGCAAGGCTGTAATTACCATTCCTGTGTCATTTGCCTGGAGCAGACCTTGTCTCCTGATCCACTCTGGTAGGGAGCAGCTCCACAGTTCCCAATTGCTGGGTTGATGCTGTGAGGTGCAGGGAGCACCCATGGCAGAACCAGCATCACTCCAAAGTGATTCACTTTTGGTGCACAACAGCTCTGCGGCGTCATTTACAATCCGCTCACCAGGGTTATTTTGCAAATGTGTGAAAGCAATCTTGTTTACGTGATTACAGACACACATGGGATACATGCACATAGAAAATGAGCGTCACAGAGGTCGGTGTGGCAGCTGTGCTTCCTTCTGGGGAAACGTCTTTGCTTTGAGATGGCTTTTTTTTCTGCTTGTTGGCATTTCAGTGAAGACAGGATTTAAAATACGGCATATTTTGGGGGTATGAATAATCATTCTCACTATCTGTTTTATGTTAACTTATGTAAAGAGTTAGGAAAGTAATTTTGTCATTTGAGGTTTTCTTTTACCCCAATTTGTTGAAGGTTGTTTGGCAGGAAAACAGATGCAAAGCAGAGTACATGCAAGGAACAGACACAGCCACAGAACTGATGTTTTGCAAACCCTTTAAAACTTTCCACACATATTGATGTAAAACCTGTGCTCAGGCTGCACCAAATGGTTTGACATATGGGTCTGTGCCGCTGGTGTCTGCCAGAGATGGCACAGGGATGCAAACACGGGGCGATCCGGGAAACAGCAGAGCACTGAGAAAAGGAAGAATTAATAAAATTACATATGGCTGGTGAGAACCTGCACAGGGCTGGCTGGGGGTGTTCAGTGGTGACGGTTCAGGGTTGGGACAGGAGTGAAGAAAAAGGGGCAGAAAATGCTGCCTCTGTGGCTGTGGGGACCCCGGTGCTGTTAGGTAAGAACCCTGGGGTCTGGGGGGCATTGAGGACACTGACAGCAGCAACAGAGCCCATGAAGCAGGCACTGCCTGGGTGCCTTTGGGCACACGGGAAAAACAGTGAGGAAAACCAATGTATATTCAGTTAGCATTTAAATGAAACAGTGCTGATTTCCAGAAGTCTGTTAGCTAAAGCACAAATGAAAGCACAACAAACCATGGTGAGTGAAAAGCTGTCTGCCCACTTTTGGCAGGAGCAGCGCTGTGACTGCTTGGAGGCTATTTGGAAGGTTTGTACCAGAGCAATGTTGGGAAAATTGTGGCTTTAACATTCCTGTGAGTGGAGGAAAGCCACTATTTCTTTGTTTTTCTTTGTAGGACGAGATAGCATGCCATACTCTCCATTTAAAACCAAAAAAGGAAAGAGATCCCCGATACCTAATGCAGTGCCATTATAGAGCAACAGCCCCTGAGCCCAGTTTATCTGTGTACAGGAGTTGGGTCTCCAGCTGAGGCACTCTCCTCTGTGAATGCATTTCCGGAGAAAGTCCGGTGCTGGACGGGTTTTATAGAAATGTTTCAGCAGAGGAGACCCCAGAGTGCTGCTCTGAAGCTGCAGCTTGCATTGAAAGTGTATACACAGAAAAGCATTTTCCTTTCTCCCTTTCTTGGAAAAGCCTCCAGATGAGACTATTACCATAATGGCACAGCACATCAGCTATGCTGTGCAGACACACAAACCAGAGCGTTTCTTAAAAACCAGCCCATTTATTCAGATCTTGGCACAGGCCACTGCACCACAGGGAAGGGAATCTCCGCTGAGCATTGTTCCACTGAATACGAAGCCCCCTCTTATCTGAAACCACTCCTTCACTGGTGGGCGAAGGGAAGAGCCACCTCCGAGACCCTGGATGCAGAACTGAAAGAAAGGAGAAGTGTTTTTCTCCACTGACCTTGTTATGGATTTTACTCTCATGAACCTTCATGTCAAGAAAATAAATAATTTTTAATGTGGTAATGGTGCAGACAAGTCACAGGGAAACCTCAGGGCTCAGCCCAAAGCCCTGCACAAATGCTGTACAATTTCAGGGGTGCAGATGCAGGGAAGCCTTGTTCTGGGGTCTGAGGTGGGTGACGAGCACTGGAGTCCTTGGACAGACTTATTTTCCCTGGGTTTCCCACTCCCACATGTCATCAGAAACAGCAATGGCCCTTTGCTGTCACGTCTTTCTCCAGTTTTTAATCAGAACACTCTGCAGACAGACCATGCCTTTCCCTGGCATTTCCACACGTGCTGCACATGGCATGATGCAGGCCAGCTTGTGCCAAAAGTCCTGGCACATGTCACTGAGTGTGAGGTCCTTGATCCCAGAGCAAACACTTCCAAGGTCATGATCAGACCCCGCTGGGGTTTCCAGTGCCAACCTCGTCACCTGCTCGGCCTCTGTCAGACATCAGGGCTTGGGGGCTCTTGTGTCTCTTTTCTGCACTGTGCTTGGGTATCACGAGCTGAATTATAAAATGAGCATGAGAATGACAGAAATAAAACCACTCTTGGTCATCATAAAATCCAGATGAATTCCTACAGACCACTGGACCTAACACCTATAAAATGAATATATAAGTCCCGGATAGGGGTGTTAGATGCAGCAGAAAGGCAATCACCTCACGTTAAGAGACGCGATGTCACTTGCACCGCCTGGAAGGGAGCAGGAGGAAGACAATGTCCCCACTCTGACCTTCCTGTGCACTGGAAATGAACTTAGACACTCACCTTGAGAACTCTGTGCTGCCATTGCATCATCCGGGCAGGTAAAACGGGCTGACTTGGCCCTTTGACGAGCCTCACGGAGAGCTTTATTTCATCATGGTGTTACCCAGTTAAATGTATTCATGATGAATGTTTTGCCAAGCTAAGTGACTTAGGCCATTTTGATTAAAACCCTTGCATTATTTTATCTTCTTAATTATTTGCACCTTGGTTCCATTAAACAATTATATGCATATATGTGTATATGAATACTGACTTTACTGTTTAACTATAATAATTTTAAAAGTTCCAAGTCATAAAAAGGATCGCAATGCAATTTTTACAGTTAATTACAGAGCATTGCACGTCTCATAAAAAAACAAGCCACAAAAGCAGAGCCATGCTCCATGAACTGGTGAACCTCAGGCATGGGTGCAAATGCAGTCTCCTTACTGACGGCAGGGCAAAGCCCTACTCTGTGGCCTTTGGCAGCCTCCCCTAAAACTGCTCCTGGTGCCCTGTCAATGCCTTCTCAGCTGCTCTCAGGTGAGTTGAGTCCCAGGTAACCACACCTGCACCCACTCAGCAATTACCGACCTCAAAGCCCTTCGTAAAACCTGGTCTAGGTATTTTTTTCCGTTCCTCTATCAGTTTTTCAGGCCTTGTTTGTGCTCTTGTGTAAGGCAAGTCAGGAGTCAGTAGTGAGGGTTGCTTATTCTATAATAACTGTTTATGCTTGTATAGGAAAGCTCCTTATGCTCATATAGGAATTTGTAAGTATCTGCTTGCTCTAAGGCTATCTAGAAAGATGGTTTCTGAAGCTGGAGGTGGCTTGGCTCCTGGGAGGGATAAGGGAATTTGCAAAAGAAGAAGTCTGGTGCATTGCCAGGCTACAGGATCAGCATATATGAAATCAAATACCCTGAGCTGTGCCAGGTAGGGTGGTTCTTGTGTGTGCGGAGTGGAGGTATGTGTGGGCTGGAAGCCAGGGCTTGATGAAGGTTCCTGTGGTGTACGTGTCCAGAAGAGATGGTGTCTGCTGAGGGTTACCTCTGGGTCGGTTGGGGCATTTACCTCTGTACACACAGATGTGCTGCTTTCCTTTCCTCCTCTGAGCACAACAGGTCCTAAGCCTATGCTTTGGCTGCAGCATCTCCTTTTCTAGCTAAAGAAAAAACAATTTCCTGGTTTGAAGGCATCAAGTGCAGATCAAATGATACTGGCCCACTTCAGAGGATTTGTTTGATCCTTTTCTAAGTGGCTCGATCTCCTTTACACTGAATATACAAAATATTTTCTTATATCCAATTAAAATTTCCTCTTGGTGCAGGTGACACCTTGCTCCCTGTTCAAAGGCTCCCCCCTGCCAGCGTGAGCTCGGTGCTGGGCGAAGCTGGCGCTCAAAGGCATAGGGAGGGCAGGAAGCTTCTTGCTTGTTTTTCTGGTCAATTTGTCAGTTGAATAGAGCATCACACAGAGGCAGAAACACAAAATAAGTGGCTATGCTGCACTTTTCTGCATGAGTGCCTGGAGATCACGGAATCAGAAAGGAGCTGGGTCTGCTGGGGCGATGCTGCGGGTGGGTGCTGAGCAGCCCCGGGCAGGACCCTCGCCCGTTTTCTCCTCTCATCATCCTGGGGAGACCCCCAGGTTTGTTTCTGGTCATGCTGGGCCAGGCTGGGTGCGAGGGCTCTGGGAGCTGTCCTGTGTCCCATCCCCTCGTCTTCTCTGGGGGTCACCGCTGCTGCACCGTCCCCATGGGGACATTGCATTGGGGTGCAACTGGGCAGGGCTGGTCCTGTGTCCTCGTCCACTGTGGACTGCCTCTCAATGGGGAAATGGATGGACTAACATGCTAAAAGGATGCTTTTCAGAGAGCCGTCCCCAATGTCAGAGTAAAACCAAGCTTGTCTGCGTTGGTTTAACTCTGCTGCAGAGCTGGTGCAGTGGGAGCCGTGAGCAGAGTCCTATACTCCTCCATCTCCAGTTGTCTCTGCTTGCATGGCTGCTCAGTGATTTTAGCAAAGCCTTTGAAGGCATTTTGTTTGCACAGGTCTCGCTGAAGATTACATTTAGCACATGAAGTCTATTATTTGGAGCTTGTGCTTCCCCTATCCCCAGGAAGAAACATGGCTCAATTGTCAGAGCCTTGGAGAGGTTTGAAGAGCTGGCAGTGAGAAATATAAACATCTCTTAACAGCTCTTTTAATCTCGCAGAAATAGAGTCTAGAAAAATCCAGTCAGTGAAAGCTAAAGCCTGGCAAACCCAAACCAGATGTGAGGCACTGTTCCTGACGCCTGGCTGTGATGAACCAGAACCGCAGCTCACCCTGGGGCACAGCAAGCTCTGTCAGTTCAGGTCCATACCCCAAAAAGGACATGGCTGTATTTCAGCGGAGTTCAGAGTGGTGGTGACTCAAATGCCAGCAGCAGAATCCATATCTTGACTTGTATCGTTTCCCTCTTTCCTCGGGTTCAGTGATGAATAACACTGTTATTGACAGTCTCTTAGATGGCTGATAGGCAGAGTAGGGCAAACTGTCCATTCATTACTTCTTCATGATTGGTGGACTTTCTGGTGTGATAGATTAGGCTGATGGATTAATTGTGGATGCAGTGTATCTGGTAGTAAGTGAGAGATCCCAGAGCTAGATCCCCAGTGCTTCAGAAAATGGGAGATCCCAGGTGAGGAGTGGTGACACCAGGCATTTGGTCCTTTTTCCTCGGGAGACATTGCACCCCAGTGACTTAAACATTCTTGCCCTAAGGAAGTTCTTTTTTTCCTCTTTTAAACCTCTCCAGCCCTGCCTTTCATACCTCTGCTCTCTGGAGCTGTGTCCCTCTCTTCATGGCTGTCTCCTGATATGGGAGACCCCATATGGGGGTTTGCATGTCATAAAACTGCTTCTGGTTATGCATGGTCACAGTTTGTATTAAGTTCCTATTTATCAGTATTACTTCATAAAGTGCTATTGAACAAGGTCAGATATCTGAAGGAATTAGTTAATATATAATCTTTCACGCCAGTATATTAAATACAAGCTGATATGTTGCATTGTTTTCTATGTGATGTGCTTAGATGATGTGCAGTTTGGGGTGGAAATGGTCATTTCCGAAGTACAGTCAACACTTGGTACAATGTTCTCCCCAGTACAGCTGAAGAATCCAGCCACTACCGTGTATATTGGTAATGTTTTCAACAAAAGTAATTCCTGAAGTAACTAAAAACTGAGCACTCACTCCTGAATCAACCTGTGAGATTTATATGAAGTTTTCTATGAATTAGTATATCCTTGGGAGTAAGATTGCAAGGTTTGAAATTCTCCATAGAGTAAGTTCAAAGAGCCTTAATCCTTCTAGAAGCATTTTGCTGTTGTTACCTGGTTAAGCGTGTACAGCTGTGCCGATTTGTTGTGGAGAGGGGTCTGCTCAGAGCTGGGTTTGGAGGGGAATGGGGCACTCGATGGTCCTGATTGCACCCCCGTGGTGTCGGTGCAGCAGCGGTTTGGTGATAATGAACTGCAACCTCTTTGGCAGTCAGTGAAAGCAAGCATCACAGGGAGGGACAGAAACACCAAACCAGGGCTTTGGTGAAGCTCCTGCCCTACAGGACGCAGTGTTGGCTGCCCTTACTGGCATAGGTGCCATGTACCACAGGACATCTCTGGAGTAAAGAGGCCACCGCTGTCTCTTCCTGCCATACAGCAATTGTCCAGGAGATGCAGCTTTCCCACCACGTTATGCCTATTCCAGCAGTGATGGGAAGGGAAGGGTTGGAGCCCGGTCTTGGCTGGTGTCACTGCAGAGCAGCTCCTTGCTGGGGGCTGGCACCAATCACAGCTGCCCTGGCACTGCTGGATGATTTCTCCATGTTTTGGAGTCTGACAGCCCCTTCAAGAAGCTCCCCAGGCAGCTTCTGCCCAGCACTGCTGCAGAACCTGCTCCGAAACCCCTCACCAAGCATGCAAGTGGGTTGTCACACAGGTGCCAGCATGCAGCACTGGAGTGTCCTTCGGGCTTGCTTTTCTGAGTCTCCAGAGTTTCTTTATGCATGTAAGCTGTAGAAGTCAGTGCATTGCAATGCTTGCTGCGCTCTCACTTTGGGATGGACATTACTGCAGTGAAGCCTTGCACTGGTCTGGGCTGGCGTGTGGGACCCTACCACTCTGCCCAGTGCTGAGGGGCTCCAGCTCTGCTGGATGCTGCTGTGCGAGCAGGGGAGTTTCCTCTGTCTTTGCAGAATAAAGAGAGCAAAGTCAGTGAAGTTGAAGAGCCTGACCCTTTTTCTGAATGCAGCTTTTCCCGTTGGAGCTTTTGGGCTGGTACTGCAGTTCCCCCAAGCTGTCGATGGGAACTGTCCAAGTTTTAATTGACATTTGGTGGGGCTGAATTTGCACTTTTCAACTGCTGTTGGTACAATTGCTCTAAGATTTTACCCTCTCAGTGGTGGAGAGATTAAGTGTACGTTAACAAACACTCTACTCTTGCACTCATTCCAGAGGCTCACTCTGAGAGTGTTTTTAGAAGAACTGACTTGTTTGCAATGTGACCTTTTGGGCAGTGAAATTACAGAAGCAGCAGACCTCATCAGACTTGCTTTAAGACTTATTCTTTCTACTTGTAAAATAATCCAAGTAAGTCTCCACTTACTGTCTTAAATTAAAGAGTTGCAAGGAGCCCTCCTGATTCCCTGTGGATTGCGCTCTCAGCCCCATAGATCTGTGTTTGTCATCAATATCAGATCCTGCAGATCTCCTTGGTCTGCCCTTCACAAAGTGGCCATCGCTGCTGCGAGCCAAGCGGTCAGAGCAGGAGCCATACGGGGAGCTCACACTGACTGCTGGTGGTTTATTTGTGGTAACTTACAATGCAGTTCCTTTTCTCTTTTGTTTTTTATTTCCCTGGAGGGAATTCATAATGAAGCAGAAATTTCTCATTGTTTGAGGATTCAGATCTGCTGTACCTTGTGATGGTTTTTGGACTGTTCATTTTGTACCTCTGAGAAGCCTCCATCCGACAGCTGAAGTCAGCTTCCTTCAGAAAGGCAGTGATGGTGCTCTTTGGATGTCCTTAATCTTGTCTTCTTTAATTTTTGAGGCTTTTTTTCCTCTTTAGTCCCTGAGATCAGGCATTGGTCCACAAGCACTGTCTGGCTCTGGGCCAGCTGATCTTGCTGAATTTTCACCGCCTCAGCAAGGGCTGCGCTGTCAGCGGTGTCAAAGCAGTGGTGAATCTCAGCAAAACCAACAGCACCTTTTCCTTGCCGCCGGTATTGTTATCCGATTGCTCTCCTCCGCCTCCTGATCTGGTCTGGACCTGGCTGGGCTCCATCTTTCCCAAGCATTTCCAGCCCCTTCTCCCCTGAGCATCCCTCATCGGACCCCACTGTCAGTCCTTGTTTGGTTGCCCTGGGCTCTGCAACACAGACCTGTCTCTGTCCCCTGTCCTCCCCTATCTCTGTGCCTTTGCCTTCCCAGCCCAAGCCAAAGTTCCCCTGGGCAGCCCAGCAGTGGTTTTGCAGGAGAGCCCAGCCAAGGCGGCACAGCTGTACAGCCCCTTTGATGGGAACTGCTGGTAGCACAAAGCCCATGGTGCTGTGTGGAGAGCATCCCAGCACATTAACCCAAGCATGTGGTTAATGGAGAAGCATTGCCTGCCACCAAAGTCAGACCCATGAATTATGCAAGGCTGACAGCCACCGTAGTGCCTCAAAGGTGTTGTTATGCCAAAATCTGGGCATGTACGTGGCTGAGCCTTTCTGGGTCAGTGTTTTGTGTCCCATCACAGAGCAGAAAGGGTGTGGCCGTTTCAGATGGGCAGTTCCTCTTCTGGAGGCAGGAGATGGCTGTTGTGTGTGGAGAGGGTGCATGGGTGCCACCAGCACCAAGGAGACTGTAGTCCTGCTGGGGGATCGGCTCTGGGTGGAAGCACCCAGCCCTGTGGGATCTTCACTGAGGTGCCCTTTGTTCCTGTGCCCTCATAGCACTGCACTGGGACCTGTTCTTTCTCCATCATCCTTGTGCTGTGGCTTTGAAAACAATTAACACTTCTTTTGAGAGCAGAGGGTTCTCAAAGCATTCACCATCTGGTATCGCTTACCACATTAATCACAGCCTAAGGAACAAACCAGTTCTGACTTGAGGTTTCCTGAGTAACTGAATTTCTTCATCTCAGATGCTATTATTGATAAGTCTGAAGTTTTGCAAGATACCTTATGTTCCTGTCATTGCTTGAGTGGAAGAAAGCAAATAAAAATAGTCTAAAAACCTCAAATCCAAAAACAAAACTTGGACTCTTCTGATTTTGCACTAATGCTTGGGAAAACATGATGTCTACTCTTTTGACAGTGTTACAACTTAAACTTTCATGACCCAAACTGAAAAACATACCTCTGGCAATATTTTAATATTGATAGGCAAAATTGTGATTCATCAACATCAAACTGTTTAATTTATTAGCCAACCACTTCTATGCAATGTGGGAATACATTTAAAAGAAAATGAGATGAGACCAAGTATTAATTATGCAGTCATTGCACAAATTAATAATTTTATGTCGCAAAGAGCTTCCTATGTGTTAACACTTTAGAACCTGCTTCCTGACCTTACTTTTAAGTTCTTTTGAGGTACGTGGATAAGCTGTATTTTTAAATCAACTTTTCTCAAAAAATGTTAGGCAGAACTAATATGAAAGACTGACACAACAGGAATGTGTTTTTCTCCAAGGTGAAGTTTTTGAGTTTTCTGATTTCCATATGTGTGATTCTCATACACAATTATCAGCATGTGTTGTTGCTAATAGTTTTGTGCTGTATAATACTTTTGCTGCCTTTTGTAATATTTGCCTTGACGCACAAACGTATTAATACTTGTGTGTCTTTATCCTCGCTGAAATGTCGCCATGTGAAAGCGAAAAGAAGGAACACAAGCAGCGGTGGGATGTGAGGAGAGGATGGGATGTGGAATGTAGCTGTTTGTGAGGGCTGAGATGCTCTAGTTAGGAAATGTGCAACTCATGGTTTGGGTGGGAGGGGACCATAAGGGTCACCTGGTCCAACCCCTGGCATGGACAGGGACAACTGCAACTGGATCCGGTAGCTGGAATGGGGCAAGAAGGTGTCAGCTACCTTAGTGCCACAGAGCATCCCAGCTGAGTGGCACAGCACTGGCTGCAGGGGGCTTGTGAGGGGGTGCTGGTGCAGTGATGTGGTGCGGTGATGTGGCGCTGGTGTGGTGCCGGAGCCATGGCTGCCGGGGGGGGGGTGTTGTGGTGGGGATGCAGACAGCAGCAGAACTGGTCTGAATCACTGCCAGTTACTAGGGTGTCTAAAATTACACCAAACCTCTATAGTCTGAGGAGTTACAAGCTGAGTGCCAGGCAGCTTCCTCCCTGGTGCTGACAAGCTGCAGACATGATCTGGTTTGAGTTTATCTATTCCGAGTAATAAGCACCGATTGCTCTGCTTGAGTTGCCACAGCAGATGCCCAGCCACTGGAGCAAGAGGGTCTGTCCCATGTCCCCTCCTCTGCCACAGCTCCCTGTTCTTGGGCTGCTCTCATCATTCTCCCTGTATGGCAAAAAGGTTCTGTGAGTGCATCCCAGTGCCCTTCACCATGTGTTTCTGGGGTGGCAGCAGTCAGAACTCATCCCTGGCCTGGTGAGCTCGAGAACAACCCCAGCAGTAAGGAGCACTGTCAGACCTGGGGAGCAGTGTGGGTTCTGGGTGCTGGCATTCACAGCTGCCAGATCTCTTCTAGTCCTTGCACTATTGATTCAAAAATGTAAAACTTGCTGTATCTGAGGAAAACCAGAACCTATTTAATACAAGTGCACCTCTCTGTCAAGGAGCAGAAACACGATAATTTAACATGCAAAATCAATTATACCGTGGAAATAGCAAAGCTTATGAATGCAACATTGTTAAAAAGTGTTATCCATGCTATGTGAAGTAGCTGTAAAAGCAGATTTTGAGTTTTTAGAAACATGGTTGCTAGCAGATGAAGTCTCAGCAAGTAGTAGGCAACAGACAAGAAGTAGGAGCATTATCACTATCAACCCTAATTTAGGAAAACATTCTTGAAGAAATTGCTCCAGCCAAATGCGTGTAACATTTGGCTCCAACTTATATCTTACCTAAGCCAATATGTTGTAGGCAAGGCAGGATGGGATTTGGCATCTTTGGTCTTAAAACTGTTAAGTTTGTCTCAGTTTGTCAACTGCCCTTTGTAGCTCTTTAATAGACTGTGTGAGGTGAAGGATTCGTGTGCATTTTGGGGCTCAGCTGTGTCCTGGCCCTCTCAGGGCTCTGTCTGGCTCTCGCTCTTGAGAGCTCCTGTGCCTGTGAATCCTCCAGCCAAGTTCTGTGTGTGATGTACTGCAGGAAATGGTTCAGGCTCTCACCTGGCTCATTCTGGCTTTGGGAACATCCAGCACTTTCATGTCTTCAGGACACTTGGATTTTTCATGCTTTGTTCTAGAGATTGCCAAATTGCAGAGCAGTTAAAAATTGAACACCAGCAATGTTGCAAAGATGAAAATACAGTTTTTGTCTTGGGGACAGGCAGTGCTTCCCCACCATTCCAGGGTATTTTGCAATATCTGGGCAGGTCCAAAGCAGCCAGATGTCTTTGTGCACCCAGCATCCTCTGTAGAGGACAGAGAAATGTGTGGGTACAGGGGTGCACTGGTGATGCTCATCTGCCATGGATGTGAGCTGGTGGGACCCTGGCAGGGGCAGAGGGGGAAGCCTCTAGGGGGCTGGGGGCTGAAGCAAGTCACAGCTGCACCCTGCGATGCTTTGCAACCCACATCAGCCCCATGCTGTTGCCTGAACCCCCTGCTCCATCCCTGCTGATACAGAAACCTTGAAAGAGAAATACAGGAATGAGAGAAACACAGAAATGTGAGATTTTTGGATGCTGCAGCTAACACCCAGGGGAGCGCTGCTGAGGCTGCTCTGCAGGGCCCTGTGAGAGGCGGAGGTTTCCTTGGTGAAGAGGGGCCGTGACAGGAATAGTGAGTTGGCTCCTTGGGGACCAGGGTCTGCGAATGCTGTTGGTGTGGTGCCTGAGCTGGCTTCTCCTGTTTCATCACGCATAAGTAGTTTACATGAAATAGCTTCTTGATTCAGAAGAAGGTTGGTCTGAAATTGTAATAATTTAAGCAATGAATCCTTTAACTCATACGAATGCATACAAAAGCAAAAAAATTGCAAGCCTGAATGACTGTTCTGTGGTGATGGGAAGGAAACAGAAATTGTGCTTTGACTGGGTGACAGCAGAAGAGACCTGCTGGGGCACTGTAGCATTAAATAACCTGGGAGAAGAGGACTGGCTTTGCAAGGGTACCCCCACTGTGGGAAAATGGGGTCCTTTCAGCCCATTTCCTCTCCTCCAGAAAGTCTAAAATCCTGTATCCAAACCCTGTCTTATTCCAGCTGTTTGTGTAAAGCCTGTCCATTAGCTTGTATTTCTAGTGAGGCTGGCCAGAAAAATTATTCGAGGCAGTGACAGCTCCTGTGAGCAGAGATATTTCAGACATTTGGGTTCCCCACCCAAAACCAAACCTTCCTCTTCCTCCAGAGAAAACGTTTCTCCATTCACCTTATACAGGGGGAGGAACTGATCTTGTTCAGTGCTGTCGTGTGAGACTTTGTTCTCCTCTTGGTGTGACAGTGCTGGATTTCTGCTGACACGAAAGCTGTCAGCACAGGTTCACAGAGCAGGAGTGGACAGGGGTTCAGGACTGTTACTTGTTTCTGCTGCAAATGACCAAGAGTTGCCTGTGGCAGCAGCACCTTCAGTCAGCTTTGTCTGGGTTAAAGCACTGGAGCACGTCTCACGTAGGGATGCTTCCAAACCTCTGCCTCATCCCTGGTGTCCTGACTCAAAACCAGAAATCTGGGCTCAGTGCAGGACTTTGTGACTGGATTTCTGAGGGTGGTGCAGTGGCTCTGTGGCATGGTGTGTTCAGGAGACCCAGCTGGGAAGCAGCGATCCCTGGCAAGGGTTCCTGTGCTCTACGTCATTGCTGGTGCTGCCAGTAACACCGACTGCATGGCTGGTGGTATAAAAACACTCCTTTGTGAATTAAATATTCTTTGTGCTCTCTGGTGCCAGTCTCTGGGTGCTCCATCACTGTTCAGTGCCATGACCAGGATAAGATGTGCTGTCAGCAGCTGCTGAGCTGTGTCCCACAGGTGTACAAGAAATGAGGGCGTAGGAGGAGACAAGGACAGAATCTGTTCTGCAGGTGGGTGAATGCAGTTTTGAAAGGAGGTTGTTTTTGGGGTGGGATGTGTGTGTGACTTTCGTTGTTCGGATGATTTTATGTGCATGTGTTCTGCTCGTGTCCAGTGAATGAGAGGCAGGACATGAGCAACACCATGGGGAGGAATGGGCTGATGTGTCTGCCAGCACCACCTGAGTCACAGTCCAGGGGTGGCAGAAGGGCCAGGGTGGGACATGCTGAGTTAAACTCCCCAAATTATTCTGTTTCTGTTTTGGAAAGCAACACTAAGACGAAGAGAGATATGGGAAGCCTGCTCTGAGCCAAGAAAATGTGTACAAATCCTCCTGCAACAGCGAAATCGATAAATCTATACATTCTGCTTTGTCTTATCAGAGTCGCAACAGCCACAAACAGTTGCTGGTTGCTGGAGGTGTTTGTGGAGAGGCTGGAGTTTTTTTTTAGTTTGGCTTTTCTTCTTTTTTCCTCTCTCTGGATGTCATTTTGCTATATGGGGAATGTGTGTGTTGAAGAAATGAAAACCACACAGAGGTCTGTTTGGCCAAAACAGGAGTTTTCTGCAGGACTGGCCCTGCAGGGTGGCCTGTGTGAGTGCCAAGGTGCTGACACAACCTGGGCAGCACAAAGGGGCACAGTGAGGTGTGCGGTCAGTGGCTGCATTTCGGGTGGCGGTGCCGGGTCTAGATGAGGGCTTGTGTGACGTTGCCATGGCTGCAGGTGAGCAGAGGCCACTCTGTGCTCTTGTCCGGGGGGCTGTGGGCGTGTGGACCTTTGGGGCTCTGTCCAAGGCGCTGGCTGTGGGCAGGTGTTTCCCAAAGTCTCCATTTTGGTTTATTAGCTCCTGTCTGAGGCGGTTTCTGTGCTGGCAAAGACAAGGGGCCACAGGAGCCACCAGGGCTTAATTAAATCATAAATGACAAAAGTTGGATTTACAA
The DNA here is from genome assembly GCF_000695765.1 of Mesitornis unicolor. Lineage (NCBI taxonomy): Eukaryota > Metazoa > Chordata > Aves > Mesitornithiformes > Mesitornithidae > Mesitornis > Mesitornis unicolor. The sequence goes on from NW_010175996.1 coordinate 63,185, forward strand.
AGACATTGCTCCAGGGCACTCGGTGAGCAGCACCAGACCTAGGCTGGAAAGGTAAATGCAGAAAAACTGGGCACTCCAGTTTGGATAAGTGACTAATTATAATTTCTAGATTTAATTATCAACAGTAAACTCTTAAATACCCACTGTAGACAAGTGGACCTCTGTGCCTTCTTTGTGTTTGATGTGCTAAGCATAAATATTCAGCTCAGTCTCTCAAGAAAACATGAGGTTTTACACAAGTACAACTATCCCAGATGAGCAGGATTTATAGCTTCGAAATGGTCTGGTTTCATAATTTGCAAAAGCTTTAACCTTTCAAGCATTTCCAAACCTATTTTAGCATGCAGGGAGTAGTGATGCAGAGACATTAACATTAAAACTTTGTGTGTCTCCAGTGAATATTCTTACAACAAGAAGCATAACATTTTTTTTCTTATTTAATTTTCTAGTATTTCAATGTTGTTTGCTTCCATGAAAGAAAAAAAATGAATATATTCTTATAAAATTAACAAATATTGCAGAGCTTTACATACCAATTAAGATGAATAATTTAATGTGTAGATATCAGCACATGACAATTCCACGCTTCATCTGCCTGCTCACTAGCTCATGGTGGAAACTGGAGGCAGATCTGCTGGAGCAGTTCACATTTCCTTGAAGGTCGTTTAAATGGATTTTCAGATTTCCTTTCAGTCTTTAGGTGATCCCATAAATAATTATAATGCCTTTCTTTAACAAAGAGACAGCTCCAAATTCCTCTCTTTTGTTCCGCTGTGCACATCGTGCTCCTTGCCTTTATGCTGTTGGCAGCTCTGAGCACCAACACGAGCACAGGGATCACACCAGTAATGGGGTGCTCAGCTCTTGACTGCCTTGCTCTTTTTAAAAACAGTCTCTGGGTTTGGGAAAGGAAGTCTGGTATGAAAACTGCTGGATCACACATATCTGTCTGGGAACGATCTGTATCTGTCACTGTCACCCTGACCAATCGATTGTACCAGTGGGTATTGACAGCTGCGGACGGGAAAACAACCCGGCACTGCACAGATGTATCCTGGTGTTGTTGACTAACACTTTTTAGCAGGTTGTGCCTCCTCCACCCTCTTCTGACAGCTGAGGTGCTCCGGCCAAGGAAAGCGATGGCAAAGGCCAGGCCTGGCTGCTGAGGCTGAGCACACATAAGTGAGGCGGGGGGATCTCTGCAAACATCTGGTGGGGAAGGCCCAGGACAGCTATGTTCTCACTGGAGCTTCTTTAAAAATGCTTCTTAAATGCTTCCCTTTGCTTCCATCCAGGCAGCCCTGGATGTCTGGGTCACTGCAGTGCAAAAGGAGTAACGAATGCGGGAGCAGTTTGAACTTGGCACCTTGTGGTCTCCAAATTTCTCCTGACATCAGCTGGAGGGTGGGATGCTGGTCTGTCACCCCATTTGTCATGACTCCAGCTCATCTTGCTGGAGATTATCAGCTGCAAAAGCTGCTTGTGAAGGGTTCTGGGGTTGGGTGTGTAATATGGTTAGATGATGGCAGCAACATTTCGGTGTGGATCATTGATGAGTGTCATGACACCAGCATCATTCCTCTTGACATGTTGCAGCTTTGTGGCCCAAGCAGAGCACTGGTTATCGCTGTTGGCATGAGGAGATGGTTTCTCATACTCGGCGCTCTGCAGCCATTGCAGTGCTTCAGAAACAAAGAATGGCAAAGGTGGGTGATGCAATGTCTGCAGGCTGTTACTTCTCCAGCTTCTGGAAGAGCCTTACTGCGTCTCATTTGTACGGCCAAGCTGCTCAGGGGATGTGAGGACAGTATAATCCGACCAAACCTCAGTGCTGTCAGCTGAGGAAGTCTCCAGGTGTCCCGTCGCAGATCTGGCTACACAGACACATTTGTGAAAATCGCTCATCATCTCACCATAGCCTGGGAACACCAGAACTGTTTGGTAATAGCACAGAGACAGGCTTTTTCTTGCACTGTTCTTCAGTTATCTTCAATGCAGCAAACTGTGATACATATAGAGATAATAATCAAAGATGCTAAGTTTTGTCCCCTTGTCAAGGGTGAGTTTTCAGCTTTCCTCTTAGAGCTAACCCAAAGCTTACAGCATTGCGGTTGCACCAAAGGGCTTTTGGCAATGACTGCGTTTTAGTGGTGCATAAACTAGTGTGTTGCAGAAAACTTGATAGTTTTGATGATGATTCTGATTGGAGATGTGCCCCAGATATCAGCATAAAGAGAACAGTGATACTGTGTCCACCGAGCTTTGGCAGAAAGTGTCAACCAGAACTGTGCTTCGAAATACAGCAAGAAAAATCTGCAAGAACCATGGCAGCAGGACACCATATACCACCACAAATACCAATGAAGGGCAGCTGTAGACAGTAAAGGGTGCAGATCTGGAGGTTTTCA
>NW_010175996.1:65623-97152 GCF_000695765.1 Mesitornis unicolor
ATGCTCTGGGGTCCCCAGATTCAGAAGGGAGCTGATGCCCACAGGCTACTGGCACCGCTCAACTCGGTGGCAAAGCTCGGGACGCGTTGTAGTCCAGCATGTCCTTCAGCTCCTCTCTGTGGTCCTCATGTCCCTGTGGTAAGCATCAGCGGGACCAGAGTCCAGACATGGGGGTCCTGGGGCAATGTCAAGTATTCAGCACTGCCATCATTATCCTGCTGGCTCCCTGCATTGGTACAGTCAAACGTCAGAGATGCCTTCTGTCTAAAGTGGAGTGAATACAGTGATTTTTAAGGACAGCTAAAATAAGCTGAATGTGTAAGATGCTAATCACTGACATCATACCCCACACAAAACCAGTGTGAAAGTCTCTGCCGCTGCAGAATTTGGGAAAGTGAAGGGAGCAGCTCCAGCACGGATACGCTGAAACTGCCTGGGATTGAGCAAGGTAAGACTGATGCTGCACAACAGAAAATGCTCAGAGGAAATGGGGCATAGTGAGTGCAGGAAGCAACACCTGTGGCACCTGTAACCACTAATTACTGCACAAATTGGACTAATTCCTCACTTTCTGCTAACTAAAATCTTAATCTTTGTGCACTGATCGAAGGAAGATTCTACTACCGTGTAACCCTTGCAAGAAGAGTTTCTTCTTTGAAGAGCTGCACTCTCGGCCAAGGGAAAATGGCTGACCTTTCTGGGTATGAAGTGCCAGATAGGTAAAAAAATGACTTTTGAAGAGCCTCTCTGTGGTGGGTTTGCAACTTTCTCAGCATTTGCTTAAACGCTTTCCATTTTTGCCCCATCTTTGTTAAGTGATTCAGAGCTGCAAAATGCAGACAGGACTGAAAAAAAAACCTCCTAAATTGCTGCCTGCTGGAGTGTGTTTGGGAGACAGTGACACGGTCTCCTTGTGCAAGCTTCAGCCCAGGCAACAGTGACCAGCAGCTGAGCGGCTGATGTGAAAAACACAATGCTGGAAGGGAGCAGTACAAACCACAAACACTTTTCATCTGGTCCTTGCCCAGAGATGTGATGACTTATCATCTAGGGTTTTAACGTAAGGCTGAGCATCACTGGGAGAAACAGCACGTCCTGTCTCAGACAGGGCTTCTGCATTTGGTGCTGGAGGCTCTGGAGGAAACTGAAGAATTGGACAAAAAGGTATGAAAAAATCAGTGTCCTGTTCAGTGGGGACAAATGGAAAGTTCCTGATTTTGGTGTAAATAAGATAGAAGAGAATAGGAAATACTAATCTGAAAAGTAATGCTGGTAATGACTGGCTCAGTCACAGCTCTTCAGAAAAGGGTCCAAGTCCACAGGAGTTGCAAGATGGGCAGAATTTAATGGAAACAGTTATGTCCAGACTAAGGATGTGGCTGGAGAGACCCGGACCATGGGGACAGGAAGAGCTGGGTGTGAGACCCTTGGACCCAGATGAAAACTGGTGTCAAATCCTTGGTTCTTGGGGAATGGTGAAGATGGCATCAGCTGAAACTGTCTGATGTCCTTTGGAAACCCGAGGTCTACACCAGACGAGTCTCTGCTTCTGCTATTTCATGTCCACTTAGGAATTATCCCTAATTATGGAACAAATGAGATGAGCTCTGCCATGCAGTGGCCGTGTTGCAGTGATCAGCACAACAGCCAAAGGCAGAGCCCTCAGCCAGGTTCACTCCTAGCCCTGAGCTCAGGCTGGGGAGGGTCCCTGGGCAGGTGAAATAAAGAGTTAAACCAAAGCTAGGACCTGCAAGGAAATTCTGCATCTCTGGCTGGAAGTCAGATAACCTGCTTCTCAGAAATACACTGCTTCAGTGTGTTTCTACATCAGTCTAAGTGGCACTGCTTTTGCTGTTTAATAAATCTCTCTAGAAAATGTCTCTCACTATAAAATTATATATTTTGAATAAAAGCAAAAGTCTCAGCATGCATAATACGTTATTCTTGTGTCTGCGCCCATGGCCTTTTATCCCAAATAGGCAATAAAAGGATTGCTGCATAGGAACTTCTCAGTTGTTCTGAAATCCTCAGCTGCCCCTGCCCACTGCACTGCTGGCTGCAGAATTTCAGTGCTCTCCATCAAACATATAGTGTACAAATAGATTTGAATGTACATACTTTTATACATATATATATATATATATGAGCACTGGGGATGCACATATTGCACTTCACAGTAGAATTGATCACAGACTGAATGCTTTTCATTTCTTGTAATTTTATTTATGTTCTTTTTTCATAAAACCTAGATGGTAAAAAGGCAAAGTAATGTTAATGGCTGTCACCCTCTGCTTCCAGTGGAAAAGGGAGCCCCACATCGTCCCCCACTGGTGATGCCAGTGCTGGAGAGCAGTGGTGGTCCCTTTTGTCCTGGGGAGCACCAGGACTGCAGTTCCTTCAGCCTCCCAAGACTGCTGACACCTGACGTACCTTGTCTGGAGGAAGTGTTGTATTTTGTTTTCTTTGTAATCCATTTGATGAGGAAGGAATCCAAGCAGGTGGTTTTCAAAGTTTTTAGCTGCAAGACACATATGTCTCGCTGTCACAACAGTTTGTCTCATTACACGGGGATAAAACTCAAGAAAGTCGCTGTATTACTTACAAAGGAGGTGGCAACAGCATCAAGTGATGCAATCCTGTTTGCTCTGTAATGGTGTTATAATTTGAGGAGTTTGGTTGCCTGAATCTCTGAAAGTTCAACTGAGGCCAACAGCATAATAATATTAATTATTTTGTTGTGAAAGAAACAACATCTCTGTTCCTTTTATATCTCTTTATTGTTTTATAGCCTCAAGCATCTATTTACTAATGCTTTGTGCTTTACGAGGTTGAAAATATAATGTTCCTTTTATCTTTGTTTACTTTAGCTTTTTCTGTTTGTTTTATGTTCCCTCTGATTTTTTTCCTCTCTCTTTTTTTTTCCTTTTACCCTGAGGCTCTTCAGTACTTTAAAGCAGATCTATCACCTGCATTATCACATGTATATTCTGGATTCCTTTGCAGAATTCAGGTAAAATGGCAATAGATCAATTACCCGTGAGTGGCAGGAGGGAAGGCAGAGACCAGCACCCAGCCAGAGGAGGTGACATCGGCTGGGGCCCTCATGGCAGAGGCTGGGACTCCGCTGGGCTGCAGCTGGAGGCATTGTCCCCTCCCTGAGCGTCCTGAGGGACACACGGTGCTGCAAATGCTATCATAAGGCCTTCAGTGGTCCACTAGTGCTGTCTGGAAAGGGTCAGTGCTGGATCTCGTGGTCACACACCACACAAAGGTAAGGTGATGTGACATGATGGTTCACAGCAGAGCAATGAGGACAAAGGCATTCAGATGCCCCAAGCCCTACAGGGCTGAGATGAGCCCTGTGTGGGGCAAACGGGTGTTCTGCAGGACAGCCTGAACCTGCTGTGGAACAACCTGAACTTCATCTAGTCCAATACTGGAAAGGAAATGCTGGATGCAAGTGAGTTTTTTCCTCCTTTACCCCATGAATGCCCTAAGCCATTGTCCACAAGGATGTGAAGTGTGTGGTGGTGCCTCAGCACCCAAAGCCTGCTCGTTGTGCACAGTGGTGTGCAGCATGTTCCCGTGTGGTGCTCTCGGGTACACATGCTGTCTGCATCTGCAGCATCGCTGGCGTGAGCCCTGCCATTGATGTGAGAACACGCTGCTCCCAGCCAGAAGTGGAGCTGCAGTGGTTGGTGTTTGTCTTTCGCAGGAGGCGGAGGTGGTTCCTTCCCATCATTGCTGGGCAGGGAGCGAAAGCGCAGCAGCTGCGACAAAGAGGTGAAAAGGCAGGCGACAGTCCTGCCCGCTGCCCAGGACATAGATGGGAGCCCTGCTGCAGGGCTCAGCAGCGGCCTTGCTCAAGCACAGGAGCAAAGGGACGATTGTTTGAGATTAATAAGTGATAATAACAGTGCTACTGCACAGGCAACCAGCATGACTGACCCGTCCGCAATATCCCACAATACTGTCATAAAGCCGGTCTGATGATCTGCTCCCACAGCCTGCAGAGAACAGCGGGAAGGAGACAGCTTTTCAGGTGGGCTACAGGGGAGCCAGGTTGGCTGCAAGTGCAGTAATTATGTTTCCATTACTCTGGGGCTGTAATAAAAAGGAACTCTGTGAAGACAATTCTGCAGCCGTTGTGCTGTGGACTCAGCTGGCACGGCTCTCAAACGCAGTATGTTAATTAACTTTCTGCCAGCAGTGTGCTGTAACGAGCTGTCCTGTCTCTCTGTGAGGGATGCAGGACTCCATCGTGGCAGAGGGACTAGGGGGATAGCATCACTTGTGAGAACACGGCCTCAGGTGTGCACCTTTGTGAGGGCAGGGGAGAGCCAAGCAGCGTATGCTAGCTACACTCCACATGTGAAACACAGGTCTTAAGTGTATTTGAGAATGCCCAGAATGCATTAAGACTGGAGAGCCCAGCTCAGCCAGTGTTGGATGCCTACTGCTGCCATGGGGCTGAGGCAAGTTGTGGACAGGAAATTGTAAAACAGCAATCTGGGGGTGTCAGAAAGGCTGGCATGCTTTGCCTCCAGCCCCTTACCCCACCTCGCCCTTTGCTCAGCTGATCCAGGTCTCAGTCCTGTGGATGTGTGATGGTTCCCGTGCCTGAGATCTTAGGTTTTGGGAAGTGCTGCCAACCCCCCAACTTTTATTCCCCCCCCCATCTTTGTATTGCAAATGTGAGTTTATTTACCAAGATAAACACTGTGTGTTCAGTGGTGGCATTAAACCCTTCAGGAACGTCACCAGTGACAAAGTCACGACAGTGCAGGGCATCTGTTCTCTGCTGTGGGACATGAGGCTGCCCTGTGCAGAAAGGTTTAGTTCATTAATTAAGAGACGTGAGCAGAAGCCCTCTGGTCTTGCAGAGCAATTCCAGAGGCTGCTGGAGCGAAGGCACTGGAAGCAAAGCTGTCTCCTGGAAAACCTAAACCAGTGCAATTAGAGTCGGTGCCATCTGACGCACACATTGGGACTGTGGTTGGGGCGAGGAGTGGGGTTTTGCTCTGTAAGCTTCAGGAGGGATTTTCTGCTGTGGAGGTGCTAGGGGAGGAGGAAAGGAGGTTTTCTGCTCCAGAGGCTTCCTGTGCTGCATTTGTGTTTCTCCTAACACAGAGCATTTCTGCCTGGCACTGCTGCAAAGCAAACTCCAGCACCACGTTCAGTATTTTTTTTGCAGATGTGAGGTGTTTGCTTTCCCTTCGTGTAGAACAAAATCCAAACCTTTTGGTTTTACGCAGAAAAAGAGGCTCCAGGACAGCCAATATCCACGTGCAGGGGCTTGGATGTGGCACGGGGCCTCCTGTCCAAATCTGTGCTCTGAGCCAGACAGAGTCCTCGCCATCGGCCTTGTTCCATGGAGCTTTGGAGCAAGGGAGATGTCTTTGAGTACTGAAAAAGGTGATGTGAAAAGCCAGTAATTTTCTCCAGCAATTGCAGGGTGGTTATTGATGTTCCCAGCAAATGGGTATTCCTAGGAGCCTCCAGATGAAAGCGGGGAAAGAGCAGAGGACCGGAAAGCTGCTGCTGAGCCAATACTTCTCTGTGTGCCTTGCCTGGTGTTAAGACTGCCATGTGATTACCCCAGTTTGTTAGAAACCCTGCTCATTAATCCACATTCTCTCTCCTTTCCTCATTTCCCACAAACAGGAGCCAGTTTGCATTAAGAAAGTTGTCCATGGTTTTCGGTGTGGATCTGTCCAAAAAGCTGTATATTTGGAGAGGAGCAGTTGTCTCATCTTAAGATCTCTATCGCTCTTCCCAAAGTCAGGTTTAATTCTCATAATAACCATGCATTTCTTCATTTTCAGTTAAAGCACAATAATCCAGTCTACACTTCCCTTATTAAGCGGTCAGATAAATTGCTGGACTTTACACAAAGAGTGGTAGATTTATGTGTTATAACGCAGGAGGGGTCAGTGTTTCCTTCTCCCTACCTGAGGCCTCGAGAGCTCCTCCAGCGAAATCCTGGTAGAGCTGGAGTGTGGCTGAACAACAGCAAGAGCAGCAAAATCAGTCTTACCCTGATAGAGGAATTTCTAGGCCCGTGGTAGTTTGTTGATCATTAATTACTCGTGCTGTAGAAGAGAGGCACTCCTGGCCCCTGTGCTTCACCCTGCAGCTGTGCTTGCCCCCCCGCACCCTTTCACCACATTTTTGCTTCCTTGCAGGCATCTCTGTCTGTCACCACCCCCTCCCACCAGCAGCTCCACCAGCACAGGGGCTATGTGGAAACCACACCAGTTTTTGGCACTGTCAGCATTCCCATTCCTGTGGAGCCCCCCAGGCTCCCGCTTCCCCCCCCAGTATGCTGGATTGGTGACTGAACCCCTCTGCTCTGACTCAGGTTGCTCCTGCACCAAGGTCATTTTGTCCCTGTCACCAGTGCTCCCCTGGAAGCCCTGATAAGCTAATTATCAGCAAGAGCCTGTGGCCTAAATTAGCGATGCCAGTTCCAGATACAAAAACCTTGATCTCACAGACAGGACACATGCATGTGGACACGTTAAAGCAGTTGTCTGACCATACCATCCAGACCTCTCTGCATTGCTTGCTCAGCCTGTGTCACTTCCCACGCCTCAGCCCGTGTGCCAAGCCTAAACCAGACTGGGGAGCGTGCTTGTGGTCTGGCAGCACCAGCAGCCTCTGGCCAACACCATGACACACAATGTTATTAATTAAGAACAGCCAATGTGTCACATAGCCAGTGGATGAAAAAGTAGCTGATTAAAAGGTTTCAAAACGCCACAGCAAGTGGTGAGCATGCTCTGGCCACAGGGGCAGCCACGGGACATGGGGATGGTCATGGGATACAGGGATGCTGCTGAACTTGCCTTGAGCACCCTGTGAGACTTCTAAAACAGGAATCTTGTCCAAAAAGGAGATAATTAGTTTTGCAAACTAGCACCAACTATGTTTTATTCTTTTAGCTCTCTCTTGATTAACTTCCATAACAGCTGTTCTGTTATTTTTTCCGGCATTGATGTTGGACTGACAAGTCTATAATTATCTGGGCCATCTTGCTTTTTCTGTTTCATAATACTGATATACTTCCTTTCTTCTCACTTTGTGCCAAATATTTGCAGTGAGATGTAGAGCCAGCACTTAAAAAAAAACCTCTGAATGTTACATTGTGTATACATATATATACACACACACACACACACACACACACACACACACATACATTTCTTAATGCTAGGTGCAGCATAGCTTGATTTTATTAAATTGTCATATAAAGCAATTATAAAACCTGAGGATAATTTAATAGCGGTAGAATGAGACTTCCAGTGCATAGCATCCATACCAGACCTCCTCTTTGCTATACATCTGCCTTGTTACAGCTTCTAATGCCTAATGACGTTTTGGTGGTCCGCGCCAGCAATCAGTTAATGTGCCTCCTGGTATTTTGTCATGATTATTCATTAGGGCACGGCTCCAGATACCTTCTGCATTCTCCTGTTTCCTCAGTCAGCAGGTCTGTGTTTACCATATCCACTGCATTTGTCACATCCAAGTCTCAGAACGTGTCTTCCAGATGCTAGAAGATGCTTGGGTTCACCCAAGGTAGAATTTTTGCTCAGAAGTCTGCAGGTTTGCTTTCCTTGTGTGTTACCCAAGCTCATGCCATTGCCACATAAAAAATTAAACCCATATTTTCTGTACAGTGATTGAAGTTGCTTTGTCACGCTTTTGGCCAAATGCCTCCCGTTTGCACCTTTTCTTTTCAAACCCAGTGCCCCAACCCGCTCCGTGCTGTGTCACCTCCATGGTTAGAGCATGGGGGCAGCAAAAACCAGGGCAGCTGACCCCAGGCTGGCCAGAAAAATTATTCCATACCATAAACATCACGCTCACCATAAACTGGGGAGTTTGCTGGAGATGGCCCTCTTTCCTCGATGGTTGATGTACCAGAAGGGTCTCACCCATCCTTCTGCTCCCAAGGCCTACTCCCTGCTCACTGTGAGCGCCACAGCTTGTGACCACCATATCAGCTGAGTATAACTCTGTGTACTTCATATTAATACTGCTTTTTCATACTATTATTTTATCAAATCTCTTTTTATTTTCACCCACAGATCTCCTTTCCTTTCCCTGATTCTCTTCCTCAGGTAAGGAGGGGCCATTGGGCAATACTGCAACAGCCCAAATGACAACAGACACATTACTGTGTTTCTGCCAAGTCTGACATTAATTTCTAGAGACAGCGAGCCTGACAGCGAAGGAGCCAGGTAAGCGATCTCGTGCCTGTTCTGCGTTATTAACTGAGGGGCTATGAAACATTGAAAATCTATATGGGAATCACGGGGACAAGGAGCCAGGTTGTTTATGCTGCCTGGGTATTTGATGGTTTTGACTTCAGAGGCCTTAACTGTGCATCCTTAACATTTGTTTAACATTACAGTTCAAATGTATTTGAACTTTTAAGGAGTTAATTGCTTTTCTCGCTTCTGCTGGTAGCAATCTCCTTGATCTAATAGAAAACTGAACCTAACTGGGCTTGTTCAGGGGAAATTAAAAGGGTCTTTCCCACCTACAGCACCTCTGGTTTAAGGACACGTGTGAGTTTCAGTGTGCTCACCAAACAAACCCACCTGGTGCCTGTGGTTCCTGCAAGCAGCACCCACAGGTTTTGGTGATGGTACCGTAAACACTGCGAGTGCCGGGCAAAGCCCACAGAGCTGTAAGGGATCTTTGGTGGTCTGTGCTGTGACGTGCGGCTGTGTGGTGCGTCCCACACCAGGTGTGCACTGGGGACCATTGCAGCTCAAAGTCACGCTCACTCCCAGCGGTCATGCACTAGGAAGCTTTGGTGTGTGAACGGTGCAGGTGCTGTGGTTAATTGCACACAACAAAACCACTGCAGGTGTGTTTGCTTTAGGTATTGCTAAGGGTTAGCAGAAAATATCTTTAAGAACTAAAATGTTTTGACAAGAATGTCTCTAAGCACTCTTACCTAAATAATAATAAAAATTATTATTTATTTCAGTGTTTAATATATGTACAGGTAAATATTGCTCCCAAACACATCACCACAGCCTATCTGACTACATAGATGTAGATGCCAGTTGCCTGTGTGCGGGATTTCCACCTGCAGCATGAGAAGTTTAGGAAAGTCAGGCCATAATATTCATCTGAAATCTTGGCCTCCCCTGAAGAGCTCTATGAATTATTCAGAGCAGAGGCTGTGGTTGCACCACACTCTGTCACTTTTTAATGCAACGCAGGAGGCTCCCGGAGTTTCCCTGTGGCTGCTAATTGAAACCCGGGGGATTCAGAAAAAATTGTGGAGAACAGAAAAGATGAAAGAGGAACCCAAATGAGGCTCTCCAGCACGTTTTAAAGAAACACTTTTAAATGGAGATTTAAATAACAAAAAAAGTGTCTGTAAATAGCCTTTGTACTGAACTACTCATAAGGTGAAAAAATACAAATGCTGTAGTTGCCCCTTTCAGCTGGAAAAGCCAACACTGGTACAGGTCTGCTGGGCATGAATTGGGGTTTTCTTTTCACTGCTGATTTCAGCGTGCGATAGAAACGGGCTCGTTTCACCCAGAGTGAAAGATGTCACTGACACTGACACTGAGAGGGAACATTTACATCAGGAGTGGGGACACTGGGGACATGGCTGGGTGGAGGTGTGGGATGGGAAACCCGGGAGGGCTGTGCACATTTCCACTTTAATTGCACCCGAGACGTACACCACATTGTGTGCTTTGGCAAAACCCAAACTGTCCCTGGGTGTTTCTGTTCTCCTGACAGAGGAGCTGAGTCAGTCCTCCCTTCTGCCTTTCCCAGAAAGAAAACTGAGGAGCCCCAGCCCCCTGGTGAGTGCCCATCCTGGATGAACACAACATCCAGGAGAGTTTGCAAGGAAGAGCCCTGAGAGGTCACTGTGACCCTGCTGAGGGCTGGCACAGGTCAGGGAGAAACACATCTTTGTATCTGAATACCCCTGCAGCTCTTCATCCTCCTGAGCCAGCCTGCTCCTTCCTTACACTCTTCAGAAATTGTATTTATCATCCAGCTGTGCCCAACACGCCTGGTGTGAGACCTCAATGCTTAAAATGTCTTTTTCTTTTGCATTTCAAAGGCAACTAACAAAGGAAAAGCACCCGAAAGACAGGAGAATAAATTTTTATTTAAGACCTCCATATTGAAAATAAAGCCACATTTCAGGTGATATTTTTATTCATCATTAGTGGGTTGTTTACTATGAACTCTAAAAATAGATGAATAGTAAGAATCGACACTGGAAAAAAGCCCCACTCTCTTGCTTTTACTTAGGTTTCCTCCACACATATCTAGTTCAGGGTAATATGATTTAATGACAAATTAAAAATAGACTCAGATATTCCCTCTTATTACTTTTTTAACTAAAATTATCTGTATATTGATAATTTGTTTGCAAATTATCTCTCTCATTACAGTCAAACCCTCTGTAGGGTTAACCTCTTGGAGGTGCTCTGGGACAAGCCTTGATGCTGAGGCCTTGCAACTCAACACGGAGCTTGTGGCCAGGGACAAGTCACGGCAATGCTGTGTGACAGACCCTAGAGCCAGTCCTCAGGGACCTCCGGCACTATGCTGTGTTGAAACAGTCGGTGCTGTCTCCAGAGCACTGGGATCTTCTTACAGATGCCTTCATCCCGTGGCATCAGCCCATGTGTGCCCAGCTGTGCCCTTGCCTGTGGCGTGGGGTTCACCACCAGTTCATCCTCTGCAGCCCCTTCTGGGCACGGGTGATCCCTGTAACCCCTCACTGCTGTGGTTCCTCACCCGATTTCATGCCTTTTCTCTCCCAAACAAGTATTTATTGTGCTGTCTCTCTCCTGTGATTTATCATAGCTTTGTGCTTGTGGTCTTCCATTTTATAACATCACCTGGGAGAAGGCTGGTGTGGAAGAGGACACTCCAACCAGGAGTGAACGTATGAGAATTACATTGATTCTCCTCTAGCTATGGACAAGGATGCCCTCGGGAGCAGAAAAAGAGATCTGAAGCACAAGGAGTGTTTAATGAGATGTGGTTTCCTGGGCTGCCTCATTTCCAAGAGCTGCACATGGCAATTATTGCTCTGATTCATCCTGAAGATGGTGTCCCTGCTGCTTCATAGGCCAAGCCTGCTGTCAGAGCTGGGAAAGCTGGGTACTATTTGTGTTTCCCTCTGCCAGTGTTCCACAAAGAAGAGAAATTTGCGTATCTTCCTAACTACCAGAGCAGGTGTGGGGGTTGTCTGTGCCTGTGCCACTGCCTGTTAGATTTGCACAAGTGAAATAATTCTTCCTGGAGGTTTGGTGGCGCAGCCAAATGAACATTTCTGCCTCCATTCACTGTGGGTGTCAGTCGCCACTCGTGAAATATGACAGGGTGAGCCTTGTGCTGGTGTCATCTGAGGGACACCAGTCATCTCAGAGGTGTCCCCAAACACGTCACCGGCTCTGTAACTCCTTCCAGGTAATGTCCTGCAAATGTGAGGCAGCAACACAGGTGCCTCCTGCCCCTTCCTGCTGCTGCTGGGGGCACAGCCCTGCTCCGCTTTTGGGTCATTGCAGTTTGGCAAGAGGATCCATGGGGCAGCTGTGGGTGACAGACCCATGGATGGGACCTGCAAAGTGTGCTCCTGTCCCTGGGGCTGAGGCAGACATGGCCACGTGTGAAGGCTGTGCCATCCTCTCACACCCACCCTGCAGACCTGGGGCTTGCAGTTCCCAAACGGGCTCATGATGGATGGAAAAATCGATGGCCTGCGCAGCCGGCACGCCATGATAGGAGCACCCTGGTGTGTAAACACTGTGCCTGGGGAGGTGAACTCACAGGACAGTAAGGGACATTGTGATTAATGCTGGGTATGGCCATGGAATTTAAAATGTGCCTCAGCAAAGCTGGGCCTTCAGACGCTCAGCTGCAGGAGGTTCCCGTCATCGCTCTGGGCTGCTGTCTCCAGATCAGAGGCCATGTCCGCGTCCCTGCGGAGTGAGCTGCAGGGGGGCTCCCTGAGAGGAGTAACCTGCAGCACTCGTTCCCCAGTTCATCTTAAAATAGATATTGTTTCCTTTTGAATTTGAGAAACAGCTCAGAAAATTTCTGTGGCAAAAGCAGCCTGGTCTGGTAGGAGGTGTCCCTGCCCATGGCAGGGGATTGGACCAGGTGATCTTTGAGGTCCCTTTGAATCTAATTAATTTTATGACTCTGTGATTCTATCAAATAACCCATCAGCATTCCTAGATGCCCCCCAGACCCTCCCAGAGCAACAGTTTGTCTCCTCTGAGGGTGGTTGCTGCAGGAATGGAGATGTCCGGCAGCACATGTGGAACAGTGTGCCCTGACACACCAAGGGGTGATGCCACCGACGTGTCACCTGCTGCACGTTCCAGGACAGGCTGGGACACGTTATTGAGATTAAAGCACATGCAGTGACAACGTTCAGGCTATTTGGAAAAGGGAGGTGACGTTCAGGAGTTTGGTTGTGACTGCCCATCTCACTGACCCTGTCTGTCCAGAGGGAACAGCTCAGCCCACCTCCATGCCCCACTCGCCGCTCCCCTCCCAATACAGCAATGCAGGGCCAGGCGCTGCACGGTGCCGGGTGCTGCGAGTCCTTGCAGCGTTCCCGTGCTGTGGGTGACAGCTGGGCACAGCCCCTCGTGGAAACGTTTCACTGCCTTCTCTTCACTGACTCCCACTGCGGTCCCAGCGCTTTCCTCCTCCTGTGGCCTTTGTGGCTGGACTCGACGATGTAAAAGTCTTTTCAAACCTAAACGATTCTGTGATGGGAAGGGTTTTTATAAGTTGAGCTGGGGGTCTCTGGGGTTTGACGCTTGCAATATTTGCCTACAGAAACGGGTTGATAAAATGCATCCGAGTGTGTCGCTGCGCTGTGTCCCCAGCGTAACTTTGAATGTCAGCTGCTGTGTCAGGGCACTGCATCTCCCTCTTGGTAACGGAGGAAAAATGCCTGCGATCCCAGGGGCCTAAAATCCCATCTTCTGCTACAAGGAGTCACCAGCGCCGTGTAATTCTTCTCCAGAGATGGGCAATTGTATGGGCCATTATTAAGGTGCTTAAGCAAGTGTTTATAGTGAAAAAGAGCACTATATAAAACTAAAAGGTTAAAAAATAGCTTCAGGGTTTTAATCTCCTTGTAAAGGTGATGTTCACTGTATGTACCTCTAACTTCCACTTTCTTTAAAGACAAGGCTGTACAGATAAGGTTATAAAGCCTGAAAAAGCATATCTAGAAACACTGATTAAAAAAGTGATGGTAAAACATAAAAGCAAGCAAACAAACCTGTATTACATGACATAACTATTAAGAGCAAGAGAAAATGTAGAATAATCTATTAAAAGAGTATGACAAATATTTTCAGATGGAAATAGTAATAGCAAAATTGCACATCTACATTATATTTGCAGATTTTTGTATATAAGAATAATAAGCTATTGGTGAATTATTACAACTATTTTATTTAATATGTACACTAATAATCAATAACGAGTAAGGAAAAAAAGCCACTGCTACTACACAGAAATTCAGAACACCCAATGCAGGGCAGAAGCATGGCATCTGTGAGTAAGGACAGGCTGGTTGAGTCAGACGAATGTCTCAGACCTTACACAGGTTAAGTGAGTTGTTCTTGACTTACTGTTTGGCAATTGAGTGTTTTTTTCCCAGAGCATCATGAGCTCTAACATGGCCAATTAGGGAGCTGAGTCTTAGAATCATTAGGAAATTATTTAGATATGGATTACAGAATGGATTTAGGGTGTGTCTAAGGATTTGTGTGAAAACAGATGAAATCCTCTGTGTGGGAGAGGATTCATAGCCACCGGCATGAAAAGAAGAAAAAAAACCAGAAAGCCCTAACAGCCATACTCAGAAGCTCTTTTAAGCGTAGTTTATAGGCTCACACAGCTGGAGTGGGTTTTTTTGCAGGCCAGCAACTCTGGGTTAGGGCTACCAGGGCGGTTAAAGCCAATCTAGGTCACGGTGCTTGATTTAATTCCATCACTAGAAAATACCAGGAATATTACCTTTGAAGTGCAAAAGATTAACAACCAATCCCCCTTTCAATTGCAGCAAAACAGGGATGACCGTTTCTCCTCATTTGTGCAATGACAGGAGGAAGCAGCAGCACGCTCACTTGTCTGATGAGTCCATCAGAGCCTCTGCCCTCATCTCTCCTGCTGTAAATCTCCCAGATACGCATTCCTGGCCCCTCCATTGTTCAAAATGCAGCTCGCCATCACCGCAGCACACAGAAGATGCTCCAGCGCTGCAGAGTGGAAGCTGGTAGAGCAATCTCAGCTCGATGATTCAGAAAGTGGTATTCCCAGGCCGGATGTCAGTCATGTTGGAGAAGACTTTATGATGCCTCTGACAACCTTTAAGGATTTGTTTACCTACCCTACAGAAAAACAGAGTAACTGTGCAGTTTTTATTTTACTTTTCTGTCATTATTTTATTGGCACTGCTGGTATTGAGGGGCTGGATTTACGAGAGCAGCTTATGGAGCTCTGGCCTCCTCTGAGGCCACGCAGAGGCTCTGCTGCACCTGTGGGGATTTGGCACAGCTTCTTCCAGCCCAGCAGTGAGTCTTTAGGTCAGGAGCGTTTTTTTAGGTCACTGGTTCAGATACAAAAAGTGCTTGATATCTCCTGAGACACAATTACTTTCTAGATACACAGCTTGTATCATCAATTAAGTGCTTTCCTTATTTAGATCTTGTTCTGAAACGTCCTCATCTGTGAAATGTCTTTTCCACAAGAAAGATGTGCACCACATGAAAGAAGCCAGAGCTCTCAGTGGGCAACAACTCAACGTGTAAGAGCTCTCCGGTGGGGCATCCTGTAAGCAGCCATCTCAGAAGGCAGCTGCCTTGGTCCAGGCAGCAGCTTGGGCAGACGTCCTTGGGAACAGGGTGCTCCAGGGCAGGAGCCAGCTCCAATTCTCACTGCGACCCACATAAGAAAACCAGGAATGGTGTGGGAGGGGAGGACAAGATGTGGGAGTAGTGCCTGGCTTCTCTCCCCGTGTTACCAGCAGGGAATTTGGTTGATGGTTGGCTGAGGATGATGGTGGGGCATGGATGAGCCGTGGTGGATGGTGCGGGGCCAAGGCTGGGCAGTGCAGGCAGGAGTGCTGAGCCCCCTCAACTGCAGCTTCATGGGCACAGAGAGACCCCAGCCCCTGGTGCCCCCAAGAGTCCCTGCTGTCACCTTCCCGGGCCTGGGTACTTGTTCTCTTGCCTGGTGCCACCTGCAGATGCCAAAGCACAGCAACAGCACCCGGTGGTGTCTTTGTTTGCGTCCAAGGACACTTTGTCTATGAGTCCTATTGCTGATAAAGGGCAGAAGTAATGAAAATCATGGAATCACAGGAAGGTTTGGGTGGGAAGGGACCTCAAACCCCCCCAGTCCAACCCCCCATGTGCAGGGACACCTCCACCAGCCCAGTCTGCTCCAAGCCCCGTCCAACCTGGCCTTGGGCACTGCCAGGGAGGGGGCACCCACAGCTTCTTTGGGCAACCTGGACCAGGGCCTCACCACCTCACAGGAAGGATTTCTTTCCAATGTCTGATCTAATTGGCCTTGCTCTGTGCCCAAAGGAGGGTGAATGGTGGCTTGGGGCTGCCGCAGCTTTCTGGAAGGAAGCAATGGTGCTTTTGTTCCTGTGTCCTTGTGCCTGAGCTGGTTACAGGGATTGCTTTTAGAGAAAGTGCCTGTCAGCAGCTCCACTATCACTTGCTGTACGTTTTGATGCCCTGCGTGCTCCTAATTGGTTTCACAGATACCTCACACAAAATTACCTGTCTTACTGACACTGGAAGTGAAAATGTGCAAAACTTTTGCAGCTAGAAATAAAATGATGGATTGCAAGCTTCCTTGTGCTGTGCAATTACATGAAGGATCTGTGTTTTTCCCAGTAATTTAGAACAATGACCCTTGTCCATAACCTACTTTTCCCGTGCTTTATCACTCCTGTCCTGCAGTGGGAAAAGCAGTGAACTATCACTCTAGAATGATATAATTTCTTGGTGAAATCCTGATGTAAGTGACTGATTTGTGATTGTGCTGGACAGACACTGCCTGGGTCCATGGGCAGCTTTGCCACTGAACTCATCACAGCCCTTGATGCCATGGTGGGCCATGGAAGAGGCCCTGCTGCCCTGGGGAGCCTTGTTGGTGTTTTGGTGGGGTGGCTGAGAAGCTTTGGTGGTGTTGGTGAGCAGATCTTCAACACCGGACCCACAGCATAGAGACCTCCATGCTCGGCACCGAGATCCCACCATGGCTCTGCTGCAGGACACGGAGCTGCCAGGGCTGCCCAGCACCTTGCTCCTGTCACTAGGAACCACCTCATCCTGCTCTGGGGAGTGGAGCCCTGTTTGTGTGAGAGGCTGAGAAATCTGGGAGGGGAAGGGAAGGAAAAGGAAGGAAAAG
The DNA here is from genome assembly GCF_000695765.1 of Mesitornis unicolor. Lineage (NCBI taxonomy): Eukaryota > Metazoa > Chordata > Aves > Mesitornithiformes > Mesitornithidae > Mesitornis > Mesitornis unicolor. The sequence goes on from NW_010175996.1 coordinate 82,082, forward strand.
TGCGGCTGCAGCCTGAGCCCTGAGGCAGCCGCGCTCACAACAGGAACATTCCCAGACTGGTAATGGTGCTTCCAGACTGGTAATGGTGCTCCTGCGGAGAGGGCAGGCTCCAGCAGTGCGAGGAGCCTGCAGGAGACCCCGAGACAAAGAGATTGATTTTGTAATTCTCAATGAGTGCTACGGGCTGTTAGCACAATTGCTCTTGCTTCTTTCAAAAGCATTAGCAACACAATTATTGAATTTAACATGGCCACATACAAATGTTTGGGTGATGCTCCACTCCAATCACAGAAGATCAGGAATTTTTATTTATTTGTTTGTTTGTTGGTTTATTATTATACCACACATCTCTCCCTTTTAGGCAGGGGAGCCAGATGGCAGCACCAGAAGAAAGTCAACAGCAGCACTTTGGGGAGATAAAGTGTGTTCATTTAGAAATAAATAAATAATCCATGCAGTCCATTAACCAGAGCTTAAGGCAAACAGCCTTAATGATTTCCTTAGTTAAAAAGAACAAGACCATTCTGAGATCTTGGTGCTTTCGGGGGCCACCAACCCGCCTGCTTGGTGCTGACCACTGTCATCTCCTTCCTGGCACCCAAAATCACCGGGAGGAACGAGTGGCTTTCCTCAGCATGGTGGGCTCTGGGCAAGGTATTGCCTAGTGCCCAGGCAACAGCAGCAGGGAGACGGGGAGACTGAGACAGAGAGGGATGGCAGAGGCCATAAATACATAAATAAATGCGAAAATATACATAACTAAATCAATAGCCTGCCCTGAGTCTGTGTAAAACCATGAAGTACGTGTATGAAGACCAAAATCCTGGATGTCTGGCCAAGCTGAACACTCCGTCCAGGAAGGATGTGGTCCTACCCTCTCTTGGGTACAAAGTGTTTTGACTGGGGGACATTGCACTCCTGCAATTGCTCCTGGCTATTAGTAGTATTAAGGATCATGAAGAAAACCCTGTAGGCCATGGCTGTTCGTTCTTCTGAAGCCCATCCGTGCATGAGCAATGGATGGTGATGTTTGCCCTGGAGAGCATCCTGCGTTGAGGCACAGCAGTCGTTGGTTGAAAGCTCAGGTGAACGTTTTCTCTGCATACAGGGTGTTTCAGAAATCTTAACTTTTTCTTGATGCAGTTCACCCCCATCCTTTTTGTTTGTTTCTAATGATAATTTCATTCTCATTCAAACTGAAAACTGCAGAGTTTGAAGCCCCTGGTGACCGAAAAGGCTGTGTCCTTCTCGCAGACCCACCCTACTGTGGATGTGTTTATTGTTGGGTGCTGCTGATGGCTGTACCATGCAATGGTGGTTTCGCTGATGAGCCTTTTACTGGGGGGGCTCTGGGCACAATCCCGCTCGGAGGAGGGAGCCGTGTCTGTGGTACAGGGGCAGGACGGGGAGCAGCAGCAGTAGGGGTGCGGCAGGACGCACACTGGGGGGCTTCCTGCAGCCCTTTCCATGTGCGTGAAGGTGCTGGGGATGTGCAGGACAGGTCTGTGGCACTAAGACACAGCAGGACACGTGCTGGGAGGTTGCTGGGCTGGACTGGGCTGCACTGGGATGGCTGCATGCCCAGCAAAGCCATTTGGAATGCACAGATGTGCCCGATGCTGAGCACCCGGCTGGGAGCACTGGGAGCAGCTCCGGCACAGCCCATCTGGGCTGAAATGCACTGGTTTGTGTGTGTGGGCAGGGAAACACCTCGTATGCTGCCGCAGACTCCAAAAAACATGAAAATAACAGAACTTACACAGATTTGGTATGCGTGGGCTCGAGGGCAGCATTGGTAGCAGGAGGCAGAGGAGAAGTGCGAGGCCCCAGGGGACTCGGAGCAAGGGGCAAACCCAACCTGGGGGATTTTATCTCTCACCCCTGTTCCATGAAGCATTGCAGTGCAGAAGGATTTGACTGCTTGAGAGTGCTTCTACAGAACAAGAGGCACAAAATACCTCTATGAGAAGAAATTTTACAATATAATCTGATTTGTTTTCTCTTCCTATCACAAAGAAAATTAAGTTTCCATGAAAACCTCACGAAGAGGAAGATGAAAATCACAGAAAACTCATTAGAAAATACATTAGAAAACAAATCTTATTAAGCCTCATCTGCATTTAACATTTTAAACTTAGTATTTTTAATATGCCTAAGTGCACAGTTCATTTAGGTTTGAGGTAAACATTTTATTAAGTATCAAACATTAATATAATTTTCATAATATATTGGTTAGATTAATAAGAGCCTTGCAATGTATGTTTCTTTGTAGATATAGGTGCAAGTCTTGATACACATAATTGCTCTTTAGCAGTTTTTAAATGATGAAGTAATTGAAAAAAAATGCAGCAAGTTAAATAATTACATGTAAAATAAAATTAAAGAAATGAATGGCTCATTATCTCTTTTAGAAACTTTTTCTTCCTCCAGAAATGAATGTGTTTGATCTTACCCCGCACCCTGGTTGAAATAAAGTGCTTTCTATCCAGTGCATGACACACGGCTTCTCTTGCAGCTTTGCAGGTTTCAATGAGTGAGCTGTGAAAGTAGATGTTTCTTAAGCCAAGGTTGGATTTAAGGAGCGTGTGCTTCCTCCTCTGTGATTGATCATTAAATCTTCAGTCAACTGATGCTTGTTATTTTGATAATGTGGAAATACAGAACAAAATGTCACCTTCCTCCACCCTACTCTGCCATATTTCTACAATAAATGAAAACCAATTCATCCCTGCAAGCTAATTCCTTCTTTTCTCAAACAAAATGTACGTGAATAAAGGGTAAAAATAACCTGACAAAATGCAACCAGCAAGAGTAAAGGGGGCTGTAAAGGGGAGGGTCAGCAAATGCACCCCGCGCTTTGCTATAATTTCCCTGTCTCAGTGTTCAAATTTACAACCAGAGAGTCTCAGTGCTGCAGGCACGCGAGTGAGGAGGTATTCAAATGCCCATCTCATGAGGAACCATCAGGAAATAACCTTGCCTAATTGCAAAATAAAAAACCTTCCAAGCAGCAATGAGAAATGCACTTGAAAAGCCAGCGTTCAGCGTTTGCTTTGTTTGTACAGCAGCAGTGGTGTCATGGACACTCGAACAGTTTCGATGTGCACTGTGCTCCCAGTGGGATGTGGGGTGCAGACCCCCATGTCTCCCCCATGCTGTCTCCAGTGAACAAAAGTCTTTAATAATCATTTGCCAGCAGACTGCAATGTCCCCTGTGCTCACATGAGCTCACTGTCAGCTTTTGGAGACCACCTCATGGACTGTCCATTTTCTGTTTTTGGGTCTGCTCCTGCCTCATACCCACACCAGGACAGGAACCACGAGGCTCTGGTCCAGCTGTTTTCACAGCCCCATGTCACCATTCCCTAGCACATTTTGTTTAACCAAGAAAACTTGTTTTCCTGAAAGGCTTTTAAATCTCTTTTTGTGAGGCCTTTTGAGATTGACTGAGTAATTGATTTTTGTCACTATTTCTGCCAGTTTATTTGTAAAAATCTGCTAGGTATACCACTGGTACATTATCTCTGCATGTTTTCTTGCTGTTTTGCATCTGGTCCCTCTACGTCCTGTAGGAGAAACCCCTGCGCTTTCCAGGGTTGTGAGGCTCCAGGACACGCAGGACAGCTCTGCTGGATGAGCTCCCTGGAGGGTTTGCCTCAGCTTGGCTCTGCTGCTGCGTGCATACAGAGCAAAAAGCCTGACATCCAGGGCATACACAGCCGGGCAGCCCAGGGCACGGTGTGTGTCCTCTGTGGTGACTGTGGGCTGTGTCACCGCCATTCGCTGCAGCAATAACACTTGTGCAGGTGTTGCTGTTGAACCATGCTGGGGACAGCATTTCCTTGACTGGGCTTTTTCTCCATTTGTTTAGGGGATGATGGTGTCCTCCATGGCCAGAGGGGCCCTCCCCATGCAGTCTCTGCTGTGTGCCCACCTTGCGTTAGCTCTCCCAGTCCAAGCCGATGCAGGAGATTTGGGCAGAGCTTGTAGTTAATCACATCCCTGTGTGATTTTTCTGTTCCTGAGAATGGGCTGGGGGTCATGTCTTTGGTCACGTCTTTATTTTATAACATTTGTGACTGATTCTTCTCCTGTGCCTAGGACACATCATACCTTGCATTGCCGTATGCCACACCTATGTGTGCTATGTACGTGGAGCTGAACATTTTGCACAGCATCACCAGGTTCAGGTCAGATTCCTCCCTGCTGCAGCTGCTACAGTAACACACTGAGTCCCATCAGCCTTACAGCTCACAGAGCATCTCCTCACAGCACCATGTGTGCTCAGGCCATCAAAGGGCATCGTCCCGAAGAGACATCTGCCAGCTCCAACTTCCAAATGTCACTGCAAACATGCAGTTTTCTTTGTTGGTGTGACCCAAATTTCGTATCTGGGCTGGTGAGTGCTGCAGGAGGTTGTGGGCATTATCATGGGGCAGCTCAGCTCTCACAGCATTGCTGTGCGTGCCCTGGAAAGCCCAGGAGTGTCCAGCCCTGCCCCCTTTAACTGCAGAGACAACCCCTTCTGAAGGTATCACCGTCCGTCACTCACAGCTGCTCAGCCGTACCACAGCCCAGCTGTCTGTGCCGCTTTCCCCCAGCTTTATGTTGTCAGTCAGGATGTTTTTCTTGTCTTTCTCTGGAGTTTGGCTCTGTTAAGTGTCCACTCATCAGTGCTACACCTCTATCTGTAAAAGCTGCTTTTTTATGGGCTGTATCTGTGTGACCCGCTCAACGCTTTTCTCAGTAAATTTTTCGCTTGTGTCATGGAAGTAAAAACTTCTATATTTGTTTGAAAATACTTTTATTTAGAAAGAAATTGCAATTTATAGCCCAAACAGGCTCTCTTGATTCCTGTTTAAATTTATGACTTCTTTCTAGGGCCATCTTCTGGGGACATTTCTGTCTTTTTCAATGCATCTTCATGTTCTGAATACATAATTTACAATGAGATACTTCTGGATGATATTCCCACTGCAGCTGGGGAATTGAAGATGCTTGTGTAGATATGAGTTTCAAATGTTTAACTGTCATTAATTTGAAGATTATAGTCAGTGAGCTTTGTAGATTATAATGCATCATGCAATTACATTCCACTAATGTAATGTATCTAATTTTTTAAATAAATTATTTGTTTTCATATTTCTGGTGCTCGAAGAGGAAGGGATTTATAACCCTGAATTCCAGCTCAGGTGTGTTAATTTACTTCTACAGCAGGATCACCCTCTGTCCAGACTTTCCTGTTTACTGGATTTTGCTTGGTAAAGCAAAGAAAATGAGCGCAAGTCTCCGAGGCTACCGCTGAATGGTGACTTTATTGAGGTACAACCTGATACTGCACTGACTTTGGGAGGAAACCCCACCCAGAGACTTCTCCTTTGCGGTTTCTCTCTTGTCCCCCCAGGCTGTGTCCTCCCAGGCTGGGTGCCTGCAGTGCCACTGTCCAGAGGACGTGTCTTCTCCACAGTCCATCTTGGAGCATGGCTCTGAAGGTTTGCTGTGAGCTTTTCTTGCCACTTTATATCACCTGAGAGAATCAGAAAAAACCCATATCCCTTCTACATTAATAGGGTTTTTTATTGTTTATAGATACAGTCATATCTCTGCTTGCAGAAACACTTTAATACATTGCATCAACTTCTCTGTTACAGACAACAAATACTTTCACCCACACTAACTTTCATGAAAGAGAAAAAAATACAAAGTAATCTATTAGATGTCTTCTATTTAACAATTAGACTTCAAACTGTCAGATATAAAAGCATAGAGTAACCACTACTGCTAGAAAACCCCACAGGAGTCAGCGGTGGTGGGGTCTCTGGTTTCTGGTACAGATGATGGTTCCTGGCCCATCAGCCTATGCACTTGCTGCAGGTGTCACTGACTTGGTTATGAAACTCGTCTGCTCCCATCCTTACAGGCGTTCACTGAAATCAGGATGAAGGCTTCTCCAAAAAGTGTAATACTGACTGTGGTCTTGGATGAAGCCCATGCCATGAGTTAGCAGCTGAACACTTCATAGACACCTGACTCTTGATTTAGAGAAGCATCAGAAGAAGCTAAGATGCTCGCAGTTTCTGAAAGCTTTTGTCCTAAACCCATTTCCTTTCTGCAGGAGGCGTTGTCCTGCCCGGGCAGTGGGAGCACAGGAGGGAAATGGCCTCAGCTGCCCTCCAAAATGCCACCAAGGACCTTCCGTGCAGTCACCTCAAGGGAAGCTCAACCCTTTTTCTCCTCCTGAGAGTGTGACAAGTGAGAAGTTCAGAGATAATTCAACAAGTGCTATCAGATCCCCAGAAAATCTTGTTGAGATTTAATGGGATTGAACAATAATTTTATCTGGTGTTCATTGTATTAAATGTTCCAGCAGTGTATTCATTTTTAATTGGAGGAATTAATTTTGTAAGTATTAGCATTCGGTTCTTCTGGAATCTCACTTCTCTGAATACATTACCTGTTCATTTGTGTCTTTTGACATCGCTGTAAAAATGGTGTGCCAGTTGGTGCTGGGTTTTATCTATTGTACTATTAAGTTGTGTTTGACACCATGCTGGAACTCAATACACAATTAAAACAAGGGTTAATTGCTGTGTTTGTCTCCCCACGTGCCAAATGACCACGTTTTTGGGGTCTGCACAGGATCAGGTGCAGGGGCACAGCACAGATGGGGCAGGGCGAGGCATCTCCTCCCTCCTCCTCCTCCTGTCCCCATGGCATGGCCACCCCATACCCTATCTTCTGCAATCAGCTCATCTAACAAGAGATCACTTTTCATGATTACAAATCCTTCCCTGAATTGCATTGCAGTCAGAGTAGGCTTCAACACTTGCTACAGCGAATAATGTTTTAACATTATTAGCTAAATATTTTATATAACAATAACATTTAGATATTATTAAACAATATTTAATAGCAAACAACAGTGTAAATATATTCACTGTTACTGTCAATCATCTCAAACCTAAATGTTGATCTTTCCTTGACGTGAGAGTTTTACCATTCCCAGTTCCAGCAAAAGGAACCAAACTGCCCATGAAGTTCTTCCTTCTCTAAGCCCCATTTTGTTACTGTTTTGTTACTGTTTTGTCTTGTTTTGTTCTTGTTTCCATCAAAACACTCATGGAGTTAAATTTCAATCACTGACCCACAGTTGGTGTTGAAACTAATGGTTGTGTGAACAAACACCCTGCTGGCATGGGTGCATTTTCCTCAATTCAAGTGAATCCTCACGCTCTAAATAATTATATTTATATTTTTATATTTCAGGATGAGAAATCTTGATTTGTTTTCTCAGAAGTCAATATCAGTCATTATATTTTTATATTACATTCTTTTCTCATCCCTATTTAACCAAGCAATTATTCCTGAGGCTCGCAGCTCTTCCCCGCATTTCCAGGGACAAAGGCAGACGCTGTTCGCTTGCAGCTGCCTCAGCAGTGCCATCACAGCATCCCCTCTGCCAAAGCCTGCATTGAACACCATCAACATTGACACATTCTCATTGCGGGAAGGGTTTCACTACCCCACGCTGCACTGCACCGCATAACATAGCCCCCCGACGTGCCGTACTGTGCTGTACCATGCGATAGCTGTTATTAAGTAGAAGAAAAGGCCTAGGTGACAGTTTTTTATTTTTATACTTACTGCTGATGCCCAGTGATGCATTAAAATAGTACTCTTATGGAAATATGGAACATATGCATGTGAAAAATGAATACAAAATAAGGTCGTTATTATCAGTGTTATTAAAATGAATATTTAATTAACTCATCATAACAGCACACTTGCAGTAAAATGTTCTTACTGATTGTAAAGTGCTAAATCTCCATTAGTGATACAAATGACAAATGAACACCTACGGACATATATGACAGCCACATCAATAAACAATGAATTAACTGTCTCTAATTTATAAAAAGGAGCTCTTTCTCTGAAAAACTATGTCTTCTTGGTCATTTAAAATATTTCTGATACCATCACACCATTAGCCAGGACTTTGAGATACTTTGGCAAAAGAGATATCAGCATTAACTTTAATTTTGGTATGCAATTTTTGGGTCTGGCGTGAGGGAAAGAGCTGTGCTTGGGTGTGTGGGTGCTGGAGCCAGGGATACTGGGGCTAGGGATGCTGGGGCAGCCGTGCTCTTTTCACATCCTGTCCTCCGCGGGAGCTGGGCTCCCTCTGGGTTTCTGCTGTCAGTAAAGCTGGGGAAGGATAACATCATATAATTTCTCATCCCCAAGTATCTCCACTCATATGCTGACTCAAAGAAGAGGAAGATGAGATCAGCAGGCAGGGGTTATCAGAGGGAGCTGTTTCTCACCAGCTGCCTGACCTTCAGCAAGCCATCACTCTCTGACCCTGATCTGACATTTCAGAGGTGCCAGTGATGGCTACATCCATCTCAGATCGGCGTTCACAGGTTTGATTTCCATGGGCGGTCAGATCCTGCTGCTCTCATTTTTGCCCTACATTTTCTCACACATGTGGGAACAGATCCATGAGAGCATTTACTGATGACTGACTCTGTAATTTAGTCTGTTTTCTCCTTGGGAAAAAACCACTTTGCAGATTAACAATCAAGTTAACAGCTTCTGTTGTGTATATAGGAGTACATTACCCTTGTGGCAAACTTCAGTCCTATAGTTCTGTGCCTTCATAATTCTACCGTAATTCCCGTATGCTGACAGAAATGCAGAGCAGACTTTGACGTGGGCTCATTTAGATATTTAAGAAATTAAATTTCTTGTTCATGAGAGGAAAGAAAGCTTATTTCTCATTATGCCAGATGAGAATCAAAGACCTGCATTTCTCTAGATCTGGTTGATGGAGCAAGCCCTCACTTTTTCAGTCTGTTTTAGTTTTGTGGTTTGCCTTTCAGGAGCACCACTGTGAATCCACTGCTGAGAGCCAGTGCTTGGGAAAAGCAGCATTTGCTGGGGTAGGCAGCCATGGGGAGGATGCAGACACGGGAACTCCCTGAGGTCTGCTCTGGGGGGACTGTGGTTTGCTCTGGGGGGATGAGGTTTGCTCCAGGGGCTGTGGGCAGACCCCCAGGCAGCTGGGGTTGTGGATGCCCCATGAACAGGGCCAGGCTGGGTTGGGGGCAGCTCGGGAGACAGAGACAGGAATGGAGGAGCATGTCCAGAGGTGATGGCAGTCCTGTGCAGAAACGCCCCTGAGTCCCTCATCCTGAAGACACTGCAGTGTTGAACCCCTCAGCCCCCCACGCTGTGCAGTCCATTCACTCTTAACACAGCATCCCTGTCTTGCCAACAGAGACGGGATGAGGGGGGGCACCTGAAGGAGCACGGGCAGCTCTTTCCACCTTCCAGCAGCACCAAAGGGGAGTGTGACCTGGCGAAACCCTGAGGGTTTCATTGCCATTCCTGTGTTGTGAGGAGGTCACCCAGAGCTTGTCACATGGGGGCTCTTTTCACACCTCTCCCCGCTGCACTGCACCCATGCTCCTGAGCCCCTTGCTGCACTCCCTTCCCCAGCCCAACACCTTGAGGTGCAGCACCCAGCACCCAGCACATGGGACGCGTCCTCCAGCCACAGCCTCTGTCCCCAGACAGTATGTCTATCCATTTGGACCCATCCCTGCCAGTGTCAGACATCCTGAGCCATCCGCACATCCCTTCTTCCGTGCTTCTGGGCAATGCTCGATGCTGCAGCTTTGAGTCATGCAGCAAACCCCACTTACTTCAGCATGAGCTTTCCTAGAGTGCTTTTTGAAAGCTAAAGAATCTGATGGGAAGGATTTTTAAGGCATTTTAAGAACTGCTTTTTTCATTCCCGTGATGCTGACACATCTCCCCGAGGCTGTGTCGTGATGACTGTCTTTGCGCAGCCCGACAGACGCAGTGCTGTGTCATCCTCCAGAAATCCCAGAAACACCATTTACCTGTGGCTCTCAAACCCCCATCACTGCAGTTACATCTGCCATCGAGGCTGCTTCTGGGCTGTGGATATCCTAAACCCCTCTGAGCTGCCTTTCGGCTCCTGCTCTTATTGACAACTGGGTCCTTTCCAATGTGATGTAGGCAAGGTTTGGGGTTGGCATGAACCCTAAGATAAAATGAGATTTGAATACCCTGTCATTTCAAATGCTGTGACAGCTGTGAAGGGAATGAAAGACAAAGTCAATGGGGCTGCAAATGAAATATTCTTAAGCAACAAATTGAAGATACATTATGGGTACCACACACACACTTGTCCAAAGGCACACAAATGCCATTCCCAATTTGCCAATATGATTTTTTGAGGAGGAGGCTCCCACAGTGCTGGTTCTTACGAGGGCCTTTCCTTGTCTCCCCCTCACCCAGGGGCACAGAGCTGCCCCAGAGGAGGCTGCATCAGCACTGCTCAGCAGCTTGGCCCTGGCCACTGGATTTTCTTTTCTTTCCACCTGCTTTCCTGCACTGATTTCCTCTTTTTCCCACAAGGGTTGCAGTACACAGACATGATACACAACTGGTGATGGGCAGTGTTCCCTATAGGCTGGGGTGCTCAGAGAGGAGGTTGTGAACCCTGGACATCCCTCGCTGGCCATGCCTTTGCCTGTTCCCTCTCTCTGGTTGTTGTCCCTCCTTGATCCTTTCAAGGGTGGCAGAGGTTCTGCCCATCTGTACCCATGTCCTCCACGGGGCAGGTGCTCGGCTTTCTGACCAGCTGGCCCTGCGCTGAGCTTGAACTTGGCCTGAAAACGCAGCCACTGCCCGATGCCTTCCTGTGGGAGATGGTGGTGTGCCTGACCCTGAGCTTCCCCAGTCTATCTCTGGGATGATCCGTCATTAAGGGCTCCTTTCTTCCTCTCCTCTCCTACAGCGGTGATCCCCATGCAGACACAGGGGCCATCACAGACACCAGCAACGGTCCCACTCCTCAGGCTGGGAGTGAGCCATGGCTACGAGCACTGCTGGAGTGCAGGGAGCCAAGGGCTGCTCCTCTCATGCCTGCTGCTGTGCGACCTGCCCTGTGCCACACCGATGGCACCACTCCTGCTGCCAGTTTGCTGCACTCTATTTTTAGGAATACTTATTTTCAAATTAAAATGAAAAAAATCCCTCTGACTACTACAGTTTGCCGTAATTATGTGTTTGCAGTATTCCACCAACCAACCCAGAGCTGTAACTGTAGCTTTTCTTGGCACAGCCCGTGATGGCACAGCCTGGGGTGGTGCTGGTGGGAGCTGTTCGGCACTGATGCTGGTGCCCTGCCGCCCATGCCCACGACCGTGCCAAGGGCCCACGCTGTCCCCATGGCCCCTGTCCAACTGGCTGTGAGTGCCCTGGGTCAGGAGGGCTCTGCCCAAAGCTCTGCGCTCCCACGGGTTTGGCCAGGGTCACATCCACTTTTTTGCTTTTCTTTTTTTCCAATATTCCTGAAGATGTAAAGAAGTAAGAAATAAGAAAAAAACCTGACTGAATAAAGCTATGAAGGTAATTCAAGACCTTACTGTCAACAAAAATGCCTTCTATGTTCCTGAGCTGCCTTCTACTTCTTATAAAATGCACCACAGTAATAATAAATGTGTTGTAAAATACCTGACAGCTCCATTAGGTTATAAATATATGGTAGCTGTCAATAATTTTCCTTGTGTTATATTGAGATAGCATAGTAAATAACTTACATTAGTATAGAGCTCATGCAGTTGTTGAAACTCTTCAAAGTTACATAAAATGAAAGTAAAAGTATTCAATGAAGACAAAAAGTCATTGCAGATTAAAGTACATAAAGAGAAGCAAGCTTTCAGTAAAAATACTTGAAATCAGAGGACGAGTGTGTGGATGTGTGAAAGATGTAGAAAGACTTGAAGAAAGCAAGCCCAAATATCTGTACTTCATCTCACCCTTCACAATTTTGGGAAGGGACGAGGGTGGTGTGCTCCTGACCTGGCTGAAGAGGGGAGGCGGGCACTGGGTCACACACGGGGGTCATTGCAGGAGGTGCCTGCCCAAGTCATTAACAAAGATGGGGTGATCCTCTGTCCCTGCAGGTGGCCGGTTCCCCCCTCTGTGTCTGTGCCCGCTGTGTCACTGCCCCACTCCCTTCCAGGACAGGGACAGGGCCTGGCCAGACAGGGAAACCCTGCTGTGCTGGCACATGAACACCCCCACCCGTGTCCGGGGCTATCCCTGCCAGGATCAGGGGTTATTAAACCTTGCCAGCACTCACTGCTGTCTCTGTCTTTCATCAACTCTCCTCTCCAATATTGCAGTTCTTATTCTTTTGGGAAAATAGTGTGCTGTTTAATAAGAAGAACAGGTTGCTTCAGTACACCTGAGTATTGATGATTGACTCTCAGGCTTTTTTTAATAATTCAGCTGCAAGATAGGACCTGTGTATCCAAAACACATCTAAAGAAAACCCCAGAGAAGAACACTGTGTTTGAGGATTTTCCTGCTGGATGCTGCCTCCAAATCTGCCTGCCTGACCCGAAAAGAGGTGTCTTGCCCTGGGACCCAGCTCATTCACTGACCACGAGCTGAACCGGGGAGCACAGAGAAGTGAGCAGCGATAACCAGCACAGCCCTGTCAACAGGAAGGCAGCTCAAAGGACGGCTCTGTCCAGAGCAGGGACTGCGTTGTGTGGGGATCTCTTTCATCTCAGTGTGCTTGAACCTGACCCCTCCAGAGCAGCAGATCCCCTCAGGGACTTGTTCCTAAGCTCAATTTAGCTTAGGCACACAAAGCCTTCACAAGCCACGTTAGCAGGAGAAGCCAATCGTTCCTGCCCGTCTCCCTTCTTTGGTGACATTGGCTGGGTTGGTTGGATGGACCAGGTTGGCTGCAGCTGAGGCCACCCTGACACAGACAGAGCACAGAGCCAGGCTCCACCGACAACTCCAGGACACTTCTCACGAGGATCTGCCCAAGGACACACAGGGCACATCTGGCAAATGGACATTTCTAATTAGCAGACTTTGGGTGCTGGGCCAGCAGCATCTCAAGTGATGTCCCACAGCAGGAGATGAGCGTCCCCCACAGCTCCAGCAGCCCAATGCTCCCTGAGCAGCAACTCACCACCCTGTCCCTCGAGGAAAACATTGTCCCATCACTCTTCTCCTGTCCCCGCTTGGGTTCATCTGCTGATGGTGTGTTTCCTGCTGCTCCAGAAGTGACTGCTTTAATATGGGTTTTCAAGGTTGTTCTATAAGAAGAGAAGATTTCTACTGACTTGTGCAATTTTGCATTCAGGTATTTACATGAATTTCACAACCAAGGCAGTCATCAAGGCTGCAAACTGGAATAAAGCAAGGGAAAATGACAGCCCACAGGCTGGAGTCCGGTTTATCCCGTCACGTAGATAGCAGAAATCTTCATGTGGGCTCAGGGATGCTAACACGTACTGGTAACCCAGGGGAGAGGCCATCTGCAGGCGACACGTGAAGAAAACAAGGATGGATGTTTCACAAACACAAGGGAGTGGATACATCCCGAAGGATTAGGGGAAAAGGATTGTTTTATCTTTTCTGACATTAAGAGCACAAGCATACACACACATACCAATCCATTAGCTGGCTGGGATTTATTTCTCATCCTTGTCTTTCCATAGGTTTTGAGTTTCTTCCCGTGTTCTCTTAAGGCCCTGGCAAAATTTCCCTCGAGTGCAGCAATAAATTAGACCCGTTATGAAGAACAGACCTCTGATGCCTCCTCAGAGAAATAAAACATTAGCAGGATACAGCGCTGTGCTGGAGCAGACAGGAACCCTGGGCATCGCTCACTCTGCCAAAATGCACCATTACCAGTACCAGGGTATGGAAATCACCCAAACCAGGTGGATTCCTACTCTTCTTATTGTAATATTTTAAACCTCAGCTTGATGCACTGTTTCTTGTTGCAGAATGAACAAGGCTATAGCAAATCTAAGATACAGTTATCTATAGTAAAGAATTGTACAGTTGACATGGCATTAAAATTTTTTTTTTTTTACATTGCTGTTGGTGAATATTTACATTTTACTCAGGGCATTTAAAAAAGTGACAGCTTCTAAATGTCATTTATTATCCAGACATTCTGGGAGTTAATTGAGAAGTTCAGTGTGAGATGCTTACACTGCCTATTACACGGCCATTTGTATGTTTTCTTCTGTTTGCCCATGGATACAGGTTGGTCCTGGCCCCATTAAAAGCTTAAATTTGCTTGTGGGAGAAACTGTCTGGAGGTGAGAGCACTGGAGCAAGCTTTGTCAGGGAGAAACAGGTCCAAGGAGGATGCATTTTGGACATTTTCTGGCATTTCAGACATTTTCAGGCATTTCAGACTTGTTTTGGGGAGCTTTGGAGAAATCCACTGCCCCTTTATGTGCTGACACTTGCCTTGATCCCCATTAAGTCTGGGATCTTTGCCTTCCTGTGCAGCTCTCTATAAATAAACCCAGAAAAAAAGGTCAAAACTTGGTTATTACCCTTTATGCTTTGCTTTCTGGTTAGACTCCATCTAGGACTGGATAATTTAATCTGTTGTTCTGCCTTCATTCCATGCTGGTGGTTAAAACGTGCAAGATGCCTTTGTGAACCATGCTGGACTCACCCTAAATTTGAAGTCCTGTTGGATAGAGCTGTGCTGACCAGGTGCAGCAGTGCAGGCATGCAGAAACAGGGGAAGCCATGCACAGCAAAGGAGGAAACGGCGGTGGTGGGGGACAGAGAATACAAATACAAATACGAATATGAAAATACACTGGGGAAACACAGAGTAATCAACAGATGCTACTGAAAACAACCTATGTCCAAATGAGTTACCAATAAAAGGGAATTATTCAGTATCACAGTATTTACTGTGATATAAGCACAGTTCTATCATAACAATGTTTCTACATAACAATGTATTTTCTACATTTCTGCTGTTTTGAAGAATATGCAGAGGAGATATAATAATGTGTTAGAGAGAAAAGAGACACTCCCTCTGCCATCAGTGACTGTGAGAGAGATGGTTTTATGTGAATAGTGAAGAACTACTCAGAGCATGCCCTGGCCTCTTGGTGGCCTATACAAAGTGGCATTTGAAGAGCACTGAAGACACAAAACCCCACCATGCCAAAGGCACCAGGCAGCGTCGT
>NW_010175996.1:97249-117667 GCF_000695765.1 Mesitornis unicolor
CCCCCCCCCTCTTCCCCTGTGCCAGAGCAAGCCCCCGCAGCTGACAGCGCCTCGGGGGTGTCCTGTGCCCGTCCATTGGATGGCTCTTTTCTGAGGGACCCTGTCACCAAGGATGCACACCGCATTTCTCAAAAGCCTGCAGTCCCCGTGATGTTCAGCGCATTTTGGTGCATTTCAAAATTTTGCCTCAAGTTTTTTCTCTGCTTAGCTGGTTTGATGATTTCTTTAGCTATTTGTGCAGACAACTGCACATGCGTTTCTTCTGTGGCCGCTGCTAAGTCTCTCTTCTTTTCCTCATCCTTCTGACAGGTTTTCACACTTCTGCTCTTGCCCTGTGATTCTGAGCATCAATTTGAACTTGCTTTTAATCAAAGTCCTGCAGGAGCCGGGTTCCTGCCAAACCCTTGAGCCGAGCTCCCTGTTTGCAGGTCTGGGGAGCAGGCAGGGTCCCATGCTTCTGGGTCCGTACTGAGACCTGGTGCCAAAACCTCTGTGTGCTTCCTCCAGGTTTGTAGCTGACACCTCAAAAGGCATCAGTCACAATCAAAGTCCGCACGGTACTTTCAGACATCTAAGGATATTGTTAATAACATTATCAAGAAGCTGCTATTGAACACATGCTTTCTGGTGTTCTTCTGGGAGATCTACAGGTGAAGCAGTTTTGTTTTTAAGTTGAGGACCAGTCAATCAGGTGAGGCCACAGGCTTTTAGGTTCTGCTGATGGGACCAGCAGACGTCCTCCATCACTTGTCCCACCAGCACCAGTGCCAGCTCAGCCGTGGTGGAGGCGGCTGTGCTAAGCAGCTGTGACCCATGGCTTTAGGGCTGCAGAGCCCTTGTGAAAAAGAGGGCAGATCCAGTCATCGGGATAGATCAGGATATGGGCCACATCTCCCTTTGCTCCCTCAGAGTGAAGAATTTCTTCCTAATATCTGATTTAAATCTCTCCTTTCCAGTTTAAAGCCATCACCCCTTGTCCCATCACTCCATGTCCCTGTACAAAGTCCCTCCCCAGTTTTCCTGTAGCCTGGGCACTGGTCTGGTCCTTGGGGTTCATGATGCACAGTCTTCACCATGCCCCAGAGATGTGCAGGACAGACCCCAGCCCACCACCAGCCCTGCTAGGGATGGGAGCTCTGGGCAGCTTTTGCTATCTCTGTTCTAACCTATGAGCCTCAGGGGCCTGGAGGTGGCCAGTGGAGACTATGAGTCCTTATGGACACCAGTCCCATCCCCGGCAGACGGGAGGGACGTTCACAGCACAGAGCTGTGTTCTGCAAGGACTGTTGTGCTCTCTGCTCCTGCCCTTTGCTGGCAGCTCACCACCGAGCAGGTCCTAGCAGGACGCTGGGAAGCTGGGATGGCCTCATCCAGGCTTCCCAATGCCCCCAGACAGGAGATGCCGTTACAGCCTCTGTAAGTCTTCGGCTGCCCTGCCTTCTCTATGTGGGGAAAGTCAACAGGAGATGGAGATAGGGAAGTTTGTTCACTAGAAGTCACTTTGTCAGTTGTGATCTTATGCTGGCAGCTTTGTGTCTGAAAAGCAATTTTAGTTTCAATCAAAAAGAATAGAATAACAAGTTTAACATTTGGAAAACTCATTACTGGAAACTTTATTAAACTTAAGCCTAACAAGCCTGATTTACTGCTTGAAAGAGCAATATTTTTTGTTAAAAAATGCAGATATAAAAAGATTTATAGTATCTGAACCAATTAGGATAGCAAAGTGCAGCATTAGGTATTCCACACTTTTTTCTCCCCACATTTCTTCTTTTTCATGTATCAGTGCGTCTAACCAAGCACAATGCCATTACCACAGAGCATTTATTAGAGATGCTGTTATGGGGACAGAATTAAGCATGCTCTGGGAGGCTGTCTCCTCCCAGTGACACAAGCTGCCTGTTTTTCCTATACCCCAAAAGTACAATTAAAAAAAAATCCATTTCTGATGACTCACATTTCGGGGTGGAGGGGAAGTCGGCAAAGAGAAATAGAGTCCGTAGCATCCTGTATCTGCACTGAGCACACAACGGCCTTACCTCCCATAAGCAGCTCTGGTTTGATGACCGGCTTGGACACAGGGTCCTTGTCCACTACCTCTCCACGTGGCAACCAAACCCCTCTGACTCCAGACCTTGTGCAACGCCAGGAATGCTGTGCTCTGCCCCACAGCACCAAAAAGCCATTGATGTACTTCACAGTACAGGAAAATATGAAAAAGTATTCATGACCCTGCCTTGCCTTTCGGGCTACTAGAGAGTGCAAGCACACCAGCACACAGTGTTAGGTGCACAACTGGTCATTTGCTCACACCAGTAAGCCATGTGTAAGTTAAATTTATTTTTTCTCCTCTCCTCTAAACACATACAGAAATATTGCAGTTGTGAAAATTCAATCTTATGTTCTAGAAAAGCCAAGGCTCTTGTGCCCAATTTACCCAGAAATGTGCTTAAATATTGATGTTTTAATGATGCATTCTTCAAAGTCCCCTATTTTGCCAGAGACTTATTTTCAAAGGCTTGCTCTAAAAGACATTGGGGGAGTTGAAATTGCAGTCTCGGAGCCCCTGACAGGAGCTGTATTTTGACAGCAGTGTGGATTGCTAAAAGGCTCTATGTTGGAGTTACCAGTGCTCCCACCGGCACAGACAGGTCCCTCTGGGAACCCACAGCCCCACAGAAAGGAAGCTGCTCCTTCATTTTCAAGTCCATCCACCCAAAAGAGGTCTCTGGCTCCAGCCCAGTGTCCAGCTGCGGCCTCCAGTGCAGGATCTGTGCTAGGACCATGCTGGGGTGGGAGCAGAGGTTCTGGAGCCATGGACAGAGAGAGACGGACGTCCAGATCCCGTCACCTTGAAGGGTGCTCAAGAGCCTCATGGCAGCAGCCAGAGGGACACCAAGAGAGGACTTTGGGTACAGAGACCCCTAGAGCAGCAGCGTGTCCTTGCTCATGACAATGCCACCCACCCCTGCTGTGTGCACAGCAGCCCAGCAAACCACTCGAGGAGTGTGAAGACACAGCAACCTGATCCTGAGGTGAGGAAACCCACCAAAACCTCTTTCTCCTGACCACAGTCTCCTGCAGTGCAGACAAGGCTTGTCTTCAAAGCAGCGCTAATTAACACCTGGGCTGAAGGATGTGGGCAGAGCCACCTGCCTCGCTCTCCTTCCTCACTGAGGGGCAGCACCTCAGGGTGCTGGGGTTTGGGTGGGCTGCACAGGGCCTGCTGCCACCCAAAGCTTTCCTCTGGCACCCAAGCAGCCCACCATACTGCACCCCTCTATTGCTGCCTCCCTCAGCTCAGGGGCTCTAAAAATAGAGAGGCTGAAATAACCAAATAAAGCCCTACTTTGGTCAGTGTGGAGCTGTGGTCTCTGGCACAGAGTGGTGCTGTGCTGTTGGGATCTGTGTACAGGTGTGGGGTTGGCGAGTGACTGGGATTAACGTGGGTTTTCTTCTGTCCATCAAAATACTGAAGGTTTGTACGGTTCTGTCTTGACCCTGGCTTGTTTTCTGAGTCACAGAGTTAATCACAGTTATGTTTCTCATACAGTAAAAGTGTTTTCATTTCTGAATTCACTACCTAATACTTATTGTATACTTAGCAACTTTTTAATGTGTTTTTACGTGCTGGAGAGATAACTCAAATAAAGGGGAGCAGAGTAGCAATGGGCACTTTTACTGCTGATATGAGGGATGTCTCAGTCATTTTTTCAGCAAATTTAAACAAAAGTTATTAAAATGAGTGTCTTCAAAGTCAGAACACGCAGTGCTTCAGTTAGTCAGAAATTAGGTAGTTTATTTAGGTAATTATATTATAATGTCTTGGTGGAAAGAAGAATAATCTTTCAATTAAATACATTTAATGTGCTTATACAGCGAGAGATTAATACCTTTTACACATTAAAAACCCCCAAACTTTTTCAGATAAGATACCAAACATAAATCTTGATTGGTTCAGAGATAGCTGTGACCAGGCTGTGTCAGTGGGCAGAAGCTGTCCTGGGTCAGCACCTGGAAACGGTGCGTTTCTATTTCTGACTTACGAATGTGTTGTGCTGTTTTTTGGCGTTCATATACCACTGCCTTGTAAACAGTCGAGGCTGTGTGAGCTACAATGAATGCCTCTCTGGAGTGAACTCTGTAACAGACTCTCGAGATACCAGCTTGTGAGGAGTGTGAGAGCTCAAAAATCCATTGTTTTGCCCCTGAAAAATGACTGTAAGTGCTTTGTGTTGCAGATCTAGAATTCCTTCAGTTCTGGTAATGTTTCAATTCTGTCACTGGTGAAAAAAAACCAACCAACCAACCCTAAAAACAGAAACAACAAAAAAAATAGACAAAAAACTTCCTACAAAGAGCAACCCCAAGCCTTGAGACTCCCGCTGGGTGCACATTAAGGAATTCAGTTAATCAGGTATAGCTGATTAACAGAAAAAAACAAAACAGCACTGATAATTTGTTCCCTGCACAATGTTCAGTGGTTTGGGTCCTTCGAGCTGGGCACAGGCTCCTGCTCTGGCTTGTGGGCAGAGCCTCTCGCCCCTGTGTAGAGGTGGCTAGGTTTGGGTCAGCGCTGTGCTGATGTTATCGCTGACATCATCGCTGACGGAGGCTCTGGCTGTGCTTGCATCATCGCTGACCTTGTGCTGGATGTTTCTGAAAGGCAAAAATGTTGCTGAATTTTGGATGGCTTTGCAAACTGCAAAAGGGCGTTTAGTCCCCGTCGAGCAGCCGTGCAGCCCTGTGCTGCCCCATGGGCACCAGCCTGAGCGAGCGTCCACTCCCACATCCCTGCATGTGCTCCCTTGTCTCTGGGAGAACTGGGGAGTCCAGGGGTTGGGCCTTTTTCTTCCCATTTATTTGAATAAAAATTTGATTACAGCAAGATAATTTACCGACTCTCTTAAAATTAAGTAATAATGTTGAGAGAGATAATGCTTCATCTTAACAGGTGTTCTGAGCGTGATTGTATGCCATGTATGCAATACTTTGAATAAATTATAAGAATTAAATATTCATGAAGTGCCAATGTTTGGCTTAGTGCACGTGCTTCCTGTAGCACAATTCATTCAACAATTTGGTAAAAACTGTATAAGTGTGTATTAATTGCTACAGCATAATTTCCAGGTTTCTTCCCATATGGCTGGTTGGAAAAGTAGATACAGCAAAATATCAGGCAGCAACATTTGCTAATAAATTGTGTGCCTGAGCAAGAAAAGCTGTATTCTCAGTAATTCATACTCCTCAAATCTTTGTGATTGTATCATGCAATTTGTTTTCAGTCAGTGCTTAACATAACACCACGCACCCCAGCATCATCAGCGTGCATCCATATCCACATCATCTTCACTCGGGAGGTAAGGAGGTACCAGCTTATCTGGAAATCTGAGCTTTATTCCTTTGCGAAAATGGTTATTTTTCAAATAATTATTATTTGAAAACAAATTGCCTGCTCAGTGTCTCAGATACTGTGGTGTCAAACACCAAGAAAGGACAGTGTAGCAGAAGGAGCCTTGGGAAGGATGAGGGTTAGGGACTGGGCGGGCAGCAGTGCCCAATGGGGAGCATCTGCTGCAGTGGCTGGAGTCTCCCAGGGTTTGGGTTTGTTTGTGTCCAGGCAGCAGAGGGGTACCATACTTGGTCCTCCCTCACATTAGGCAGAAGTGGCAGAGCAGGGACAGAAATAAATCCCAGGGCCTCCACAGGGCCTTTCCTGCCCTCCCCACTGGCTCAGCCCAGTATCTGAGCCACCTCCAGTAAACAAAAATGCAGTGAGCAAAATTAGATTCCTGGTTGGTTTTGTTTGTCTTTCATTAAGGATTTACACATTACACTGCTTTAGCAGAAAAGCTAGGCTGATGCTGGCTCCTTTTTTCAGCAAATGAAGGCTGAAGAGCATCTCTGTGGGGCTGAGCTGAGGTGGCAGAGGGGATATCATGATCCCAGGATATCAACCCCGCAGCTGGCTGGGGCATGGGACATGGCCCCTTTCTATGTAAGAAAGTGTCCTGATCTGCCCAAATAGTGTCTGTGTGCATGGCATTGCTCTTGAAAAGAGCCAGGATGTGCTACAGCAAGGGCAGGCACAGGACAGTTTTAAACAGGAACTGAAGTCAGTGTCAGCGTGTGGTATTTGGGACAGCTGTGCTGCTAATGCACGTCCAGGGTCCAGGATGCAGGGATCAAACTGAACGTGTAAATAAAATGTCTAAAAAGGATGCTTGAACATCTGTATCTGTGTTAAGGACAGTTTCCACAGCATCTTCTGCAGAACTTGGTTGATCCTCACACCAGCTGATAATGCAGTCAGTTTTAATAACACGGATGGTTCCTTCATGCTCCGCTCATGTTAATAATTTCACATGTATTGGCTTTTGCATGTTGTAAATTGTGCATGAAACGACCCGTTTCTGTCTCCTGGAGATGGTACTGTGCGATTATGGTTTTGCTGCACAGTTAACAGTGAGTCTCAGAAATGTTCCCTTTCATTCACAAGGGAAATTGTGAGTCCTAGCCTGGGAAGCACATTTCAGGACCAAACTAATGAATTCCAATCCGCCTGCTTATATTTTTTTATGTTTTGTTCATGGCAGCGCCTGAAGGATTTGTCTTTGAACTTCAGCATTTCCACAAGTGTTGAAATACAGCCGATGCTATCTAACAAGTAACTGGAGATATTAGGGTGTAGGAAAAAATCATGCAGTGCTCACAGAACAGTCATTGTGCTATTGCCATTGGTCCTGTAATGTTGTTGCTGATATTTATCTAAAATGGTATTTAAAGGGGGAAAATAAAGAATTTTTATACTGCAAGGTATTCCAATACTTCCTTTTTTTGTCTTCAGTCAGGAAAAGGATCAGTACAAATAAAAAAGTAATTAAAAATAAATAAAAGTACATGGCATGAATATTCCAGGGGAGTGCTGTGAGATGCAAATGCAGCCTTCACATTTCTGCTGGGCCTGTTCTGAGTCAGCCTCCACCCAGCACATTCCCATCCCCACCAGTTTGGTCTGAGTTTGTGCAGTTTGGGAGGTTTTCCTCGCACAGCTCTCTCTAATTGTGTTTTCAGCAGGTTTTTGTGCTAAGTGCCCCCACAATTCCCCCAGCACGTGAAAGGCTGGGATGTGTTTTCCTGAGTGCCTCAGTGATACCAGGGTGGTATTCAGCAGTCAGCCCTGCTCCCAGTGCTGAAGGTGTTGGTGGAAGGGATTTGGGATGGAGCAATGCATTGGCATGGGATTTGTGATGTTGCTGGTTTGCCTAGGCTTGAGCTATGGTTACGTTTACATGAACATGGTGGTTTCTGTATTTCTTTGCCTGTCCACTGCCTCTGTGTTCTATTTATTGCCCCAAAGGTAGATATTTATGCCAGTGGAGAGGTGGATGCTATGCAAATCTTGGTGCATAATTCTCACTGTCCCTCGGTACCTCATGTGGTGATGAATGTGATTTATCGGGAGAGAAAAGGGAGTTTTCGCATGGCAGGTCTTTCTCTTTTTCTGCTTTGCTCATTGCTTTAGAATCTGGCATGACAGCATCATGCTTCTGCAGCCTTGCTTGTTTGGTCATGTTAATGACTCATTTCCCATTAGGAACCATGCACTATGGCTTCCTCCTCTCACCCCCCCTGCACACCACATAGTCACAGAGCACAGGCAAGTTTCTTCAAAAAGAAGAACAAATTCCAATCCATGGATTAAAGAATGTGCATTAACCAGTTACTACATAATACAGACCAGTTATATAATAATTTGGCAGAGTATTACCACAAGCAATAAGCTTATATTTGTATTAAAATGCTAATGGGGCAATAATAAGTGCAGAAACAAGTTCGTATTGAACACGGTCTCTGAAATGTGTGGTGGCAGTGCCTCAAGCCCCTGAGCTGTGACAGTGATTCACGGCCCTCCCATCCCGGAGCTGGGCCCAGCACAAACCACTCCATGGTCATTACGGCCCACAGGACGCTATTGGAAGAGAAGAGTGTGGGGAAACGAGAGGCTCTTTCCCAAAGCAGCCTTTTCAATCTGGGCATGAGTTTTAGGGTTTGTGTTTTTTTTCTTTTCTAGCCAAACCACCCCCTGGCTTTTACCTCTTTTTCCCAATATTTTCAGAAATACTGAGAGGGGGATGGGGCTGCCCTGGGACTCGGCGGCTGAGCATGGGCACAGCAGGGCTGAGCTGGAACATTCAACCATGCTCAGGAGAGGGAGGATTGCACCAGGGCAAGGTAGAGAGTAAGAATACACAACAGAGCTGGGGACAACTCAAATTCAATCCCCTTGTTAATCCCAGTAACTAATATTTAGTAGAAAAAAGAGCCTTTTAAGATCATGCCATCCTAGAATACATATGTATTTTCCTCAGTCTTTAAATAGCTCACTGGCTATATTTATGTGCCAGTTTAGCTTAACATGTTTCCCTTTTCTTTCTTGCAGGTTTTTTTTATAAGAAATATTTCTTTCAATAGCTCTTTCACTTATTTCATTAACATTGTATTTTATTAAAATCTTTTTGCAGTGCTTAGAATACTAAATGCATGTTTAAAGAGAAACCAAAGAGATTAAATGAATGTTAATAGAATTTAAGACACTCCATTAGCAACTTTGTGCCATATTTGTAAAATTCATGAAGCAACATGTTTAATTATATATGCTGATGAAATCCAGGTTGTAGGGCTTACCAGTGAATTAACATCAACATTATATGTTTAAAGTTGAACAGCGCATCAATCTTCATACTTTCTGGCATAAGTCGTCCATCAGTGCTGTCAGTCATGTAGATCCATTTATCAGCAAGTTACCGATCATTTATAGAGAAGATAATTGGAAAATTTGGCTGCCTCTCCCTAAAGCAGAGTCTTTTACATCTATTCTCTGTGATTCCGAATTCACTTTTTCGTAGCATCTCAGGAGCCTCATCAATGCATGGTCTTGCCCTTGAAGAGACTCAAAATAGCACAAAAATAAAAGTCCAGCACACAGAAGAAAGTGATGTAATTCAACCCAAAATATATTTTCCCTGGGATCCTGATAAAACACTTGAACTTTTGGCAGGAAATGGGGCATTTTCCAGCATTTCTGCGCAACACGGAGTGTGGAGGGGTCAGCTGGACCCCAGCGCTGGATGCAGATTTTGGGTCATTCTCCCTATTATCACAAGCCAAGCTGGATCTCAGCCTGTACCTTTATGAATAAAAGCTTCCATTTCCTGGTGTCAGTTTGAGAATAGAGCGATATGGAGGCAATCACTTAAGTTCTGCCTTTCGAGATTTCTTCTCTGGTTTTATATCTTTGTAATTCTGCTCTCAAGAATAAGTTTGTTCTCTGAGAACCATGAATTTTGGCCTGCCTGCCATGGAGGTTTAATGCTGGTTTTGTAGTCTCTATATATTCTCCTGAACCTGATTAACAGTCTTTGTGCTGCTGGTGCCTGGAAATTTTCCAGTACAACAATTTCACTGGAGAACGGGATTTCATCAAAATGTATTATGGGATAGTGCCAGTTTCAAAAACTTTAATCAGAAAAGGGATCTGGGAGCCAGGAAGGTATTTTCTGGGGAAAAGAGGCACTGTGTTGAGTGCAGGCGTGTTCTCAATGCATAAGCTGTTGTCACGTTTTTCTTCCTACTTGGCAAAGATCCTGCCTGAAGAGTTCAATTCTGCAGGATCCTGGGCCACCCCAGCTCTCTGGGTCTGCTGCAGCTCGTGGCCATGGTGGTCATCACACAAGGGTTGGTCTGTGGATGTGCGTTGGCATTGGTCTGTGGACGTGCATTGGCGTTGGTTCGTGGATGTGCATTGGGTGTGCAGTGTTCGTCAGAAGACGTTTTGCTGTTTCAGGTGTCCTGTCTGCGGGAAATGGCCTAGTCACTCGGCTGTGGGGTGTGATTTTCTTGTTTAAGCTCTCGCCTGCTCTTTTTCTCTACTCAGTGTCTCCCATCTCTTAGGTGTTGGTTAGTTCGAGAACTTCTCCACTGAGAAGATCCAGCTTGTTGTTCCCCTGCCTTATTTTGATCATTTTGAAACAGTTGCGTGCTGACTCACAGTAGATGCTTAACATTTAGCATAGGAGAGTTCCACTGAAATATGGATTATGGTTTATGTCTCTAAAGGAGGATCAGTCAAGGCATTCAGCTGAATGAAAGTCTGACTACACAAAAATAAATGTGAGTTCACAGACAAAACTGAACTCCAATAACTTAAAACAATTACAATACATTTTGAGAAAATTCAGAGAGATCCCTCAAATGCTCTCTGTGCTCACATTCAGTCTATGCACAGACCCAACAAGTTTCTTGGTGTGGAGTGGTTCAGTGCTTGTACCAGCACGTCCTCCAGTCTAGGCTGACTTTGAGGCAAGCCCAGGTCACTTGGGGTTGGGGTTTTGCTCCCCAGGCATCTGAGCTGGGCCCAAGCATGGGGCTGCCTGAGCCAAACTGAGCTTTGGAGAGAAGGGCTTCTCACCTGGTGCTCTGCAGAGCATGACGATTTACAAATACCAGGGACATTCCCTGAAAATCTCTGACTGGGACCCAGATTTTACTTTCCAGTTGCTCATCTTCAGAATGAGTTGTTTAACATTTGGGGTGCTTTGCTGTATTTGTTCTCATACATTACCTTCTCTGAATTTTCTGCTTTCTGCACTTGTAGGACTTCTGATTAACAAAGACATCATTCTTGCATTTTTTTGTTGAAGAACATGTTAAAATAAAAATTAACACCTCAGCCAGATAAAGGTAATCCTTGGTTTAGTGCCCATGGATTTGTTAATCTGAGTGCTGGGCTCTGCTGCTGATGTTAACTGATGTATTGTTACAAGCTCTTACCCGCGGCAGTCACCGAAGACGCGTCTCTCTGTTACAGACACTTGGTATGAGAGCGTTTCAGAAGAAAAAATAAGCACTAAAGCCACATCCAGATTTACGACCTGAGTGCGAGTAGCTGGCATGTGAGGGGACAGCTCCCTTCTGCGCTGTCTCACGTTCACAAAGCCACCGCGACATGTGGTGCTCCGAGACCTTGCTACAGAGAAGCACTTTCCTGTGGAACTTGCCTGGTTTAGCATTAAATGCACCCAGAAATGGATTGTATGATGTTATCAGTTGATATGTAACTGCAGCAAAGAGATGGAGGTGCCTACAGGCTTATTTAGCACAAAAATTCAGTCTCTCGAAAAATTGTCTGGAGAGCAGTCAGGGAACTGTAAGGCCAGTGGACATTGTGCTACATTTAAACAGGGTTTTATTGAGCACATATTTAAAGAGAAATTGTGGAGACAAGTCGATGGAAGACCAGCTCCCCTGGGGACAGGGTCAAAGCCACATAAACACAGGCATGAAGACCTCACCATGTAATACATATATGTAAAATTAAGATCTGTTTTTATTTCTTGTCCTCCTGCTCCCGCTGTTCCATCTTCAGCTGATGCCCTGATCCTCTCTGTGTCACCAAATTCAGGGCTGGTGGAGCTGCTGCCTTTGCACCTCTGCTCAGCCTTTGCAGCATTGTCACAGAGCAGCCAGGGCCTCTTGCTATGAAGAAGGAAAATTCCGAAACCTCAGGTGTGACGGTGCTCCAGAGAAGATCAAGGCGTAGGTGGGGACAGCCACTGAAGGTCCTGGCTTCAGGGGAGTGGGAAGGACACCCCGCAGCCTGGTGAGCATCCCCTGGACAACGTCTGATGGGGCTGCACTGGGCTGAGCGTGAGAAGAAGTGACACCTGCACCTCCCATGGGTCCCTTCCCTCTTGTGGAGCCTGCACCATTGTGTCCCATGTCCCCATGGGCTGCAGCATCTCTGGCAGCTGCAGGAGGTGAGGGTGATCTAAAGTGTGTGGATGGCTTCAGTCACGAACAGAGCTGGTGACACAGTCTGGTGTTTGGAAGGTGCCCTGTAGATGGCTGTCAATGCTTGCACCCTCTTCTAGCACAGCTGGTGGTCATGGACCAGCCGAGGAGCTGGGGGCCGTTCAGCTGTGGCCATATTCCTTGGGTGACAAAAATCATCCATGGGTCAGCCTTGGGAAACCCCAGGGTGTCTATGGCTGCTGGAGCAGCTCCTGGCGGTGAGCAGGGACAACCCCCGAATCTCTTGCTGATGGCCCTGAGTGACCTCAGTGGGGCCATCTACATCATCCCAGTTATGTCAGCGGGGAAACAGCTCATTGCCTTAACTGGGACTGTTCTGGTCTGTATCGGTAGAAGATGCACACTGTATTTGTTCACTTCCTTTCTTAAAAACACCAAAAGAGGAAAAATACCGCAAAACCTTGGTGCCTCATTAAGAAAATAAGTTTCTGCTAGGGTGACTTTTGAGATTTAGGCCAATGTTGACTCCTTAAAGATTTCTAATTAGTACATTCCCTGTTGTCTTTGTCTTTGTAGGTTTTGATTGAGGGAGTGCAGCATCTCCCTTATGAGGAGCTGCTGAGGGAGCTGGGTCTCTTTAGCTTGGAGAAGAGGAAACTGAGGAGTGATTTCATTAATGTTTATAAATTTGTAAAGGGCGAGTGTCAGGAGGAAGGAGCCAGGCTCTTCTCTGTGATGTCAAATGACAGGACAAGGGGCAATGGGTGCAAGCTGGAGCACAGGAGGTTTCATGCGAACATGAGGAAAAACTTTTTTACTGTGAGGGTAACAGAGCACTGGAACAGGCTGCCCAGAGAGGTTGTGGAGTCTCCTTCTCTGCAGACATTCAAAACCTGCCTGGACGCCTTCCTGTGTGACCTGGTCTAGGTGATCCTGCTCTGGCAGGGGGGTTGGACTGGATGATCTTTCGAGGTCCCTTCCAACTCCTAAGATTATGTGATTCTGTGATTTTTGCATTAATACCTCTTTTCAGAAACAGTGCAAATACAATCTTCCTTCTGTTTACAAAAAGAGAAAAAAGATTTTGTTTCAACATAATGTCATTAAAAATGAATATTCTACAGATAAGCTTATGGCTGGATGGGCTTTATTTTTCCAGGATTATTTTCTTCTATTTAATAAAGCTAAAGGGCAGCAAAGATATCAAGTGCTTTCTAATACCATCAAAAAGTTGACCAGCTCAATTGACATTTCTTAATAGGATTAATTTAGCACTTGAGAAAGATGAAAGATTGATAGGATGGAAAGTAGAGTCTGTGGTTTATGAACATGACAAAGTGTAGGCAGAAACAGCAGTGAGTTGCAAACATTCTGCTGTTCCCTGTTAGCGTGTCCTGGACAGACTCTTGAGACAATAATTAAGGGTCGGTCTCATTTGGTCTTGAACTGGTGTGAGATGAGGAATGACGATGATTAGTAGTTGTGTTGAGCTGGGGCATAGTTTGGGACTGAGGAGTCTCGGGCAGTGTTAGCAGTGCTGAGGCCATCACACTCACTGGGGTGAGAGTCCAGTGTCTGAGGAGAGGCACATCCAGAAAGAAA
The DNA here is from genome assembly GCF_000695765.1 of Mesitornis unicolor. NCBI lineage: Eukaryota > Metazoa > Chordata > Aves > Mesitornithiformes > Mesitornithidae > Mesitornis > Mesitornis unicolor. The sequence goes on from NW_010175996.1 coordinate 110,666, forward strand.
GATATATTACTTTACCTTCCTGCACAGGTGACCATCTCCTCAACAATTTACATACAACACCAAGGATTAATATTCTTCCACTTTAGGCAAGGAGTACTTGCTGTGAATGATGGGATTATTGTGTATTTGAGTTGCTTCTGAAATAACATACTTACATTATCCTCAGAATTTAAAGGGTTGTAAAGATACAGCAGTGGTAGGAAAAGCAGGGCTATTTTCTTTTTCTGTGTTTTTCTTTTCCTCTTTGAGAGGAAAAATCATAGCTGCAATGTTGAACAACCTGAAATATTCCTTAAAGTTCATTGTAGATAGAATAAATGATCCCTCCCTTTAAAGGTCATCCTATCTATACTTATATCATCTATAACTTCATTATGTTTTCTCCTCAGGTATAGAAATATCTTCCAGCTGACCATTATTTCTCAGATGTGGTGCAGGCCGACTCATCTTTGATATCAGTTATGAAGAGAGATAAACACTTATTTTTAATGCAGGGAATGGGGGGCAACTTGAGGCCATTTCCTCTTGTCCCATTGCTTGTTCCTGGGGAGCAGAGCCCAACGCCCCCCTCACTACCCCCTACTTCCAGGAGCTGTGGAGGTGATAAGGTCTCCCCTCACCTCCTCTTCTCCAGGCTGAATGCCCCCAGCTCCTTCAGCCACTCCCCATCATTTGTGTGCTCCAGATCCCTCCCCAGTTCCATTGCCCTTCTCTGGTCAAGCTCCAGCCCCTCAATGTCCTTCTGGGAGTGAGGGGCCCAAAACTGACCCCAGGATTTGAAAGGCGGCCTTGCCAGTGCCCAGCACAGGGGCAGGATCCTGCCCTGGTCCTGCTGGTCCCATCAGTGCTGGTCTGTGTGCCCCTGGGACCAACACCTTGTTAGGGCCGCAGCACCAGTGGTGCCTCCACTCTCCTGTCCTCAGAGGATCTGCAGGCATGGGCGAAGGGCTGCGCTTATCCAATAATGCACTTGAAGTGCACAAAGCGAGTGGTGATCTTCAAAGTGCTCAATGAAGTACACTGAAATGCTGTGAAACAACTGTTCTTAAGCGGTTTCTGGGGATGCTGCTTTTAAAATATGAGTTTCATTTCTTTTGTGTGGTGTTCCAGGTCACTGGTCCTTTGTTCCACTTATGTGAGTCTTTGTTGGAGGACTGCCATCGCTCGTCCTTCTTTGATTATTTTCAGCTTTATTTAAGAAGCTGCTCTCTGCAGATCATGTAATAAGGAGGATTTCCTCATGCAGGAAGGCTTCTGCCCTTTTCTTCTGAGTGTCAGGACGGATGTTTCCTCTACTGAGCAGGAACCACATTACACTGGTTTGTTTTGTTAATTCTTGGTAATGAAATTTCCCTCTTGGTTTAGTGTGAAGCCACAGTTTATGGCCCCTTCCCTGGAACCGTTTTGAAGAAAACAGAGGAATGCTTGCATGGGATTCTGAGCAAACGGCATCTCACCAGAGACCTGTCCATCACTCCAGATCCTGCCCAGCTCCTCCTAGGATGTTTTTATTAGTGATTTACTAATCAAAGTTACAGCTGGTCTGAGATTTCCAAAAAGTGCTATTAAGGGTGGAAGCTGAGGCCTGCAGGAGCCTTGAGGAAGAAATAAGGCTGGAGGAGCTGGAAGGGTGGAGGGGACGTTTTGGTTTCTTCCTGCCTTTGGGAGAAGGAAAGAGATGGAGAGAGAATGGGAAGCGCTACTAGGAGGAGCAGGAGCCAGATGCTACCTCCAGTCTGGTTCCTACGATTCTATTTTTTTAAATAATTTTAAAGGGAAAAAGTCTTCCTTGGAAACTAAAAGGCAAATCATAACAGTTAAACTTAAATGCAAGCTCTCTCGGATCTTTCTTTTATATCTGGGTAAAAACTGTCTAAAATCAGCTTATTTAGTATTCTTTCTTACTTCTCAACATGTTTTTATAGTCCAAAATGCAAATTTAACCCTCGTGTGTTTGGATGAAGAGATGATACAACATAAGCTCAAGCTACGTGCCATGATGTGCCAGAGAAAACAATGCCATTTCTATGCAAAGATGCTTCCAATGTGTCTCTGTGCTTGGTTTCACTGCCTCTCACAGTCTGAAGGGAAATAATGGGTGTTTTTTGTCCTGTTTAGGGCCAATGGTCACCCATCCTCCTGCGACATGGCATTGGTCAAAAGACAGAGATCAGAGGAGCGCAGATGTGCTGCTGGACTGTGATTACTGGAGGTTTTTACCCAAATATTCACTGCGGAGTCATTAATGCAGAAAGCATCGGTGGTAATACACGTGTGCGGGCACGATGGTGCTGCCTAAAATGGGTTTCAATAAAGCTGACATATGTGGAAAAAGTAATGCCAGCAGTTTTGTTTTCTTCCTTTTCTTCTTCCCCTTCGTGTTGCTGCTTTTCTGCAGATTTTTGAGTGAAAATGGAGTTTGGCTGCAGTTACAGTTTTGTTGACTGCTCTTTTCCAAATTGCATTGATTATGAATATTATGCTGCTTCTATTTTCAAGAAAATGTCTGCTCTGTAAATTATGCAATTTCAGTTTTTACCCTTTTGCTTTGCCTTTGTGTAATATTAGCAAATACTCCAGAGATAAGGGCAATTTCAGGATCCCTAGGCTGTTATTTCAATGCTGTCTCTCATTTTTATGTCCTGTTTTGTCAGAGGGACTGGGATTTCTTCTCGGTGCCAGCCCACCATTGTTTGGAACAGCAGCAAATGTCACCACTGAGTGTATCTGCTCTCTTCTTCATTTTTTTCAGTTGTTTTCCCCTAATATTTATCACATCTAGCACTCTTCAAATATTTTTTCCAGATTAAATGGAAGAAGTAGCCAGGGGGAGGGTAGGTGCGTATTGTGGTGTACAGCTCTGCTAAAACCTGTAGAAGAAAGGTGCTGAACTGCCATAAAAATGCAGCTATTAGAAAATGGCTATTGGTTTCAATTCTGCTTTCTATCTTTCTTTCTATTTTGTCAAGGAGTTCTGTGCATACAGCCTTTATTTAAGTGTTTTAGGCTCATTTTCCTTTTGAGGGTCATTACCCCTATTACCTTTCTCCTATACGACTGTTTTTATCTTTTATATACAAAACTTCCTCCACTGTGCTGCCACATTCAGATTTTGCCAACAAAAACCGAAACAAATGGATCTGAGACACCTCTTGCTGTATACTGCTTTTATTGACACCATGAACCTTTCCCTCTGGTTTTCAATTTTAGGCTTTTTACCTGATTGTGGGAAGTTCCAGGGCCCAGGTGGGGCTGGGGCTGCTTGAGACCCAAAGGCACCAACCCCGCATGTTCCTGATCTGTGCACAGGGGAGGAGGTGAGGAGGGAACAGGGTTTGCTCAGGGTAGGGTCACTGCACTGCACTGCAGCTGCTGCCGCTGGAAACCAGGGTGCGCAAGAGGTGTCTCTGATGCTCCTTAGGTGTATAACAGCAATTTGTGTGCCAAAGTGCATATTTTTCATGCATACAAGCAGTATAAATACCTGTTCTGTTTTCCTAGCATTGCCCATTGTCATGTGCCAGTTCCCCGACTGCACACCTTGTCCCGACACCTCGATGAGAACATTAAACAGCACCGGTGCCACCAACACTGTCACCACCACTGCTAACCAGGCACTGGTCCAGGCGGGAACCCTTCGCCACCACCCCTTGAGCCCCATGGTCCTGGCAAAGCTTTCAGCCACTGAGTCACCCCCATCCAGGTGGATCTCCCCATCTGACATCAGTGATGCTGTGGAAGGTGATGTTAAAAACCTCGCTAAAGAAAAGAATATGTCCACAAACCTCAGCAAGAGAAGAACCCTCCTTGGGGCATTTAATTTAAGAACTTAGATGTCACCATCTACTGAAGACAGATGTTGTCAATGCTCATTGCCAAGATTCAAGTCTTCTTTTATCATTATTTTAATTTTATATTGACCTATTTTAAGCATCACTCTCTCTCTTCCTCCCAGCCCTGCTGACAACCCCATTTAGTGCTCTAGGAAGGAACCCATTTCCTTTGAGTTACAGGGTCGTTTTCTGCTCTTCTGCTAACTCTCTTGGTAAAGGAATCTGATGGAATGATTAGAAAAATATAGATGTTTCATTATGAGGCACTAAACCTGCTGCTTTCCTAGAGAAATGCTGAGGAGGGAGTGCCCTGTCCTTGACTCGCTCAGAGCTGCCGCTCCATTAGATGTAGAGTCAGTGTTGGGGTGTTGTACAGCCGCTGCTCAGCGCCCATAAACCAGAGTTGTGTATTCATACTCAGTATTGTGACGTGTCATTAATTTACTTGAACACAAGACTAAGTGGTAATTATTAGCAGTGCCCATTTGTTATAGCCATTTTATTTTTCATGTCCCTTAAACATTAATCGTCCTTCTTAATAGGATGAGGTTGGTTGAACAGGTCTGTGTTCAGTAAATGCTTTTTAATTCCCTCCCCCCTCTTTTTTATATCCTACCTATGCAAACACACCATTTAAGATAATTCCAAGTGTTTAATTGACTCTTGTGCCCAAGTGTCACAAACAGTTACCAGACACCTTAAAATAAATTAGCAGTGTTATGTACCCCAGGTGCTTTTTTCTTGCACAGCATAATTCGGTAGCAGAGTGGCCACAGCGGGGATCACTGAGGGCAAAGGAATTGCACCCCGGTGTAGCTGTTGGTGCTACACCATATGGGGTGTGCGGTGACCCACTGCAATGGTTCTGAGTGTGATGAAATCCCTATTTGGGTCTGTATTGACCCAATCCTGGGTCGTGACATTAAGCCAGTCAGATTGCAGTCACTTCTGAAGTTTACAGAATAGCAAATAATTTCATTCCATTAACACTGTTGTATTTCCTAATCAGGAAAGCAAACAGGTAAGGAACCCTTTAGATACTGAGTGTCCACCACTGATAAACTCAGGTAATCACAAAAGTTTGGTAGCAGAACTCTGGAAGCGGCCACTGCAAATGACCCTGTCCCAGTGCAAGCCACCAGCACTTTGAGCCTTGCAGGGCTCTGGTGTTGGGCATGAAGATGTCTTGCAGCCAGGTCATCTCTTATAATGAGATGTTTGCTTAATATTGAGTTAGCTTTTCTTCCTCCTTTTTTTTTAAGGAAAAGTACAGCATTGATGTGAGCAGAAATGTTTGGCACAGAACCTTTGTCCTCAGAAAGTGCTAATTTCACTAGAAATCTTCAAATCTGATGTCTATTAAATACATATACAACTTTCTTTTAAAAGAAAATCCTCACTTTTTCCATTAATTCATTACAAAACCATGTATTCCATGTGCACAGTGTCCTCTCCCTCCATTGCCTTCTCCCTCAGTTTACCTCAGAGGGCAGGTTCTCACTGTGCTTGTGATCATCATTAAGTTGTGGCTTAAATTCCTTATTTATACAATTTGTTATTCACTTAACATAATTCTTACCCTCTGTTGTTTTCTTTCTTTTTTTCCCCTGGTCTCTTGGAAGGTTGACCATGATTTGTCTCTTTGAGGAAGTAGGAAACAAAACGCCGGTGGGTTCTGGAGGTGGCTGCTGCAGCAATATGCATGTTGGCAAGGTCCTGACCGTTTGATGCTATTTAATATAAATGCTTGGATCGCTCTGTCCTCTCGCACGATGCACAGGAAGAATCGCTCTCTGTTCCTGGGGCAAGGCTCATTTTGTTGGTACAATTAAGAATTATCCTATTCAGTGCCTTGTAAACACAGTCCAGTCCCAAAAGTGACGCCTCAAAGACTCCAAGTCTCTTCCACAGCCAACTGCAGGCTCTGGAGAATGAGAAAATAACCATGTAGGCAAAGGATTACCAGGCTATTATTTCTGATTGTTTCTATTTCTGCCCGCTTAGAAAACCAGGAAACAGGATTTTCTTGTGAACAATTGCTTCAGTCAAAGTTTCACCTTGTTGGAAGATGGATACTGCTCGAACTGGGAAACCACTGAAGTGGTAATCCAAAATACTTGACCTTGATATAACATCATCTGTTTCTAGATCCTTAAATCCTGACAATTGAGAAGGTATTACATGTGCATTTTGAGTTTCACCTTGAGAATTACCATTTGTTTTCAAACATGCTGTGGGGGTGATCCTCCATCAAGAAGGAGCCGCGCTTGGGGGTTCTGCCCTGGAGTCCCCTCTGCTCCCGTCACAGCAGCTGTGACCCAGAAAAGGGGTGGCAAAGCCATTTCCCTGCGCTCCCCTGCAAATGCCATCGTCTGTGGCACCTTCCCCTCGCTCCCTGCAGGGTTCAGAGCGGGAACACAAAAGAGTTCTTGACCTTCCGGGTCTCTACCAGCCGTTACCCTGGGGATGGATGGGGACAGACCCTGCAGCCAGCAGCGCTGCTCCTTGTCTCATTTCGGTGCCTGATTCAGCAGCTGTGCTGCTCTTTTTCTGGCAGTATAACATTATTGTGTGCGGCGGAGGCATCGCAAAGGTCAGCTTTCTCATATATCTGTGCAGTTTAACAGCCCCTGCCCTTTATCCTCACACATTTGCATAATGTGAGTGTAACAGAGGTGCACAGCTCTGCCAGCACGCTCCAGAGCCTGTAAGAGTTTGTCACGGTGTCTGCTTCTTTAAGGAAATAATGTTGTACTAATGAGTGACCTTTGGGGATCACTCTGACAACACAGTTTAGTATGGTAGAGCTTTACATTTCATCGTTAATATTATTCTCCCCCTCTCCCCCCCAATGTTTCAGCATTTTGGTTTGCTTTTAGATTGAAGAAGGCTGCTCCCTTGCCACAGGGCTTTCACAGAGCCCCCTTGGGGTAGTGCTGCTGCCCCAGGACGTAGAGTTGTCCTTGCATTGCACTGAGGCTTTGCTGTCTGTGGAAAATATTCCTGGTGGTTTCCATTACCCACAAGTGGGATGTGCCCATTGAACAGCTCTGCCCTCCTGAAATACTCAACATGAGGCAGGGTGCAGTGTGAACCCCTCTGAGCAGATGTAGCTGCTCCACGTGTGAGAAGAGAGTTTAATGTAAATAACAGAAAGATGTTCAGCATT